>NW_027529467.1:42409-43068 GCF_008692635.1 Crocuta crocuta | reverse complement strand
TGTGAAGACCAGCAAGTCCCTCAAAACTGGCATGATTATTTTTAGATGAAACATAATGAACCCTGGTGTCCTGCTGTATATAAGGCAGTGAAATCTGCTACTTATGAGAAGGAACACAAGAGGCACCGTGAACAATGGAGCACTGTTGAATTTGGAAAGTTTATGACAACCTTGGAAGAAGCTCCTTGGCCACTCGTTACTGAAATGAACACAAAAATTAAATAATTACACTTGATAATTCTTTTTCCTTTGTACAACCTTTTTTTTTGTGTTGATTTTATCACCATTTGTAAGGCTGTACCTTTCAAGACATAATAAGTAAATATATGCTCTCTTAACATATTTGTATAGAAAATTTCAGAAGGAATTGAGAGAAGTAAAGGCAAGTCAGGGTGTAATGCAAAGTGAAGGTGGGCTATGGTAAATGCTGCTGGTTACGTAGATAGTTTTACAGGTCTTGTTATTTTGAAAAATATTTGCAAAACATAATCATGATAGCTCTGCTCAGAGTTTTCCCTTACAGTTGAGTTAATGTTGCCATTATGCTCTGGAAAAAAATGCGCTAGTCAAGGAAAAGCTAATTCCATTTTTAATAATATTACTATTGGAAGACTTGTACATGTTTTTAAACACTAAATATAATTGCTTCTTGAATAGCT
>NW_027529467.1:34970-42391 GCF_008692635.1 Crocuta crocuta | reverse complement strand
GATATAAAATTTTCACACATATGTGAAAATTTCCCTGTTTGTTTTGGTCAAAAATGTGTATCAATGTGTGTATGTGTGTATGTGTGTGTGTGTGTGTGTGTGTGTATCAGCACTCATTAAAAAAAATGTGCTCATTTTCATTTCTCAAAAAGAGTTTTTGGGGTGCCTGGGTGGCTCAGTCGGTTAAGCATCTGACTTCGGCTCAGGTCATGATCTCACAGTTCACAAGTCTGAGCCCCGCATCAGGCTCTGTGCTAACACTTCAGAGCCTGGAGCCTGCTTTGGATTCTGTGTCTCTTTCTCTGTGCCTCCCTTGCTCATACTCTCTGTCTCTCAAAAATAAACATTAAAAAATACAATTATTTACTGAGGTCTATAATTAGGAAAATCTTGATAAGCGTAGTAGTTCTGAAAAAGGCTGACCTTCAACAAGTTGTGCTCTGCCTGTTAAAATATTGTAACAGTTGCTTTTACTATATAGTACAACTTGCCACTCTAACAACCACAGGCCCTCCATCAGAACCCTCTGGATCTCCAGGCAATCCAGTAACAACTAAGAAGTTAATCCATAGTGTAGTAGGGGGCCTCAGAACCTTGCTTAGGCATCGGTTCAGATTGGTAAGAACTCTAATCTGTGCTTCCTAATTATATTTAATGTTATTTATGGATAGAAAGATGGCTATGATATGACTCCTGCCTCCCAGGAATTCCTATCTGGTGGTAGAAATAGGTATCCATAAATCATCTCAATACAAGGTACACACTGATACACTGAAAATCTAAACAAAGGGGTGGGAAGCCTAGTGGAAAGAAATTAACCACACCAGTGTGGGGTTTGAGAGGTCTTCTTAGGAGATACAGGGTTTTAGCTGAACCTTGAAGGATGAGATGGGATTTATCAGCCACTATGGGTGGAGAAGGGCATTCCAGCAGATAAAACAACCTTAATTTAAACATAAAGGAAACAATTTCTATAAATAGTGAATAGAGGGGTATGTTTGGAATGTAATTGTGGTAGGAATACAGAGTGATGTACAAGCAGAATTTGTAGGGCAGAATTTTTGTTTCACTTATTGTAGTGGGAGCCATTGAAGATTTAGGAGGACTAAGGAGACATGAGTCAATAAATTTAAAAAGAAAAATCTGGAGATAATATGTAAAACAAATGGTCAGAGAGACATAGGGCAGCTAAATCTGGGAGATCATTTAGAGGCTTTTGGTAATAATTTAGATCATGTAACAATAATCTTTCCTGTAAAGTTTCAGAGAGTAAATATTTTACGGTTGCAGGTCATTTGGTCTCTGTTGTAGCTACTGAACTCCACTGTTATAGCATGAAAGCAGCCACAGACAATACCTAAATAAACGTGAGTGGCTGCGTTCCAATAAAACTTTATTTACAAAAACAGATGGCAAGCCAGATTTGGCACAGAGCCCTGTTGACTCCTGTTCTAGAGCATCAGTTATTAACATAAGTACCTTATTTTGAGTTTCCCATACAGCAAACTCTGAAACAGGGATAACAGGAATTTGAATGCACATAGTTGATTTGGAAGCTGATTTGAGGAAACACCCTGGAGAGGGAAAGTAGGACCCTGAAGAGTGAAAGCCAACAAAAGGTAGAATTATAAACAGTTTACTACAGAAATCTGGAGTGCCTTATTGGAGACTTTATTAGAGACAATGTAGAATACCCCCCAGAATTGTCACTTTATGGAGTGAAGAAGCTGGATGTGCATTCTCTGTAACTCACACCTCATTTTTTGAGGGACACTTGAGATATTATATCCCAGATATATCTGACATAAACAAGCTATGTATGCCCTCATGACAAAGAATGCCTTCAGGCTGTGAGATGCAGGAAAACATTGGTTTTCCATCTCCACCATTGTGGAGGGCAGGTAGGCTAGGAACATGTGTGTTTCAATAGGTATCATGGCATATAGGTGAGTAGAGATAATTTTTAAGAGAAGATGAAGCTGAAAGATGTGCCTGCACTGACTTCCAATCAAGATCCACGTGTCTGTGGCAGGAACATTTATTTTAAAGCCTGCCTGGTGTGGAATAAAAGTAGAATGGCCATTTGAAATGGAAGTTAATGGTAGATAGAACCAGGTCAGTGAGGAAAAGGAAGACAGTTTCAAGAGAAATAAAAGATAAAATGGTCTGTCACAGGCTGGGTTCCAGAGAAAGCAGTTTTGAAGATGGAGTTTAGTATGCAAGATATTTATTAGGAATGGTTGGTAACATCAAGAGTATGTATGTTGAAGAAGAGGGTATGAAATAGAAACTGGGGAAACGTAGAGGTTGAGCTGTGATGCAGTCCCAACAAAGGCCTCAATTCGCCTCGTGGGGAACGCCACAACTGAGCTCACCCTTTAGAATTACCCCCAGGTAGGGCAAGTGGGTCAGGTCTTTACAGCCCTGTGTTGTTCAGTCACTGAAAGTTGGTTTGCTTTGGAAGGAGGCATGATCTTGGATGAAGCTATTTTCTTCAGCTGAGGAAACCATGAGAGAAGGCTGATAGCCAACAGGACCCCACAAGACCCCAATAGCTAGGAGAATAATTTCTGGTTGGTGCTTGACAGTATTCACCACAGATAGATGTGATAATGACTGGAAAGGAAGAGATGAGTGAAAAAAAGTAAATATGGTAGTGGCACTGAGAAGCCCTAAGGAAGGTGATACCATTGACTTTAATAGGGGGAAAAAAGCACAGGATAAAATCCCAGTTAAGTTTGAGATCGAAATTACCTTTCCTTTGCCAACATGTTTCAGGAAACGAAAATGTATTAAATAAGTTGTCGTCGACATGAAAATATGGACTCTAATTTCATAAATATTGTATTATCTCAATGAGAAAAAAAAGAAGCAAAACAAAGTGAGCAAACAAATGCACTATGTGTGAAGTTCATTTTTCTTAAGGCCATGGCAGAAATAATGTTAATGATATCACACTTTAAGACGTGATGAAAGTCTTTTCTTTTTTAAATAACCATAAAGTGACCTGTCTGGTGTGGGTACAAAGTATAATTAGAGAAGTTAAATTTGTTCATTATTACAGAATTGATACAGAATAAATTGCAGAAATGCCATTCTATGGCCTATTATTTACTTGAAGTAGTGAAATATGCAAGTATATTTCTGTTCTTGTCAGGAAGAAGTTTGTTTTGCACAAGACAGAAATTGAAACGAAGATGATTGGGCCTAAGTGGTTAACTTGTACTTTAGTAACAGCAACTCTTAAATTTATTTTGATTGCAATGACATAATATGATTCATAAATGTAATTTAAAGATGGTTATAAAAGATGCATGTTCCTAAGACAGAGACAACTCACTCCTAATGCAGTATTATGAAAATGAACTTGTACCAATTAGAGGTTGTATAATGTGGTATAACCTGCACATCATTTTCTCCAGTTGCTCTTTAATAATCTACATCAAACTCATACATCTGAGGTGTGTGTCTCTGGCGTGACAGTTCTGAATTTCTTTTTTTTTTTTATGTTTATTTTTGAGAAAGAGAGACAGACAGAGCGTGAGCAGGGGAGGGGCAGAAAGAGAGGGAGACATAGAAACTGAAGCAGGCTCCAGGCTCTGAGCTGTCAGCTAAGAGCACAATGGGGGCTTGAGCTCCTGAACTGCAAGATCATGACCTGAGCCGAAGTCAGATGCTCAACCAACTGAGTCACCCAGGCACCCTGACAGCTCTGAATCTCTTATGAAGATGTTGCTCTAATTAGCTCGATGCCCTCCAACTTGTGAATATCAGGGCAATGGTATGTATTTAAAAAGAGAAGTTTAATAACAACAAGCAGTTAAGTGCCTAAACTTATAAGGCCACCTTCAGGACCACTTTTCCGTGTTATCAGTTCCCTACTTCTGAGTCTATCTATTTTTGAACACAGATCCCTTTGGCAGTCTAAAAAATATACACCCAGAGTACTGTTTGTATATAAATTAAAATACATAAATAGCAAAGGATAGCAATAATTTGAAAATAGTACTGTCAAAATAAAAATGAAATGTATTTGTGATGTAGTGTATGTGCTCCTTAACATAGTGGACAACACGATATAGTGAGTGAGCACATAATTTTTGTAGTTTCAAGATGTGTGATGCAACTGTTACATGATTTCAGAATACCTGGGATGTTTATTGGTGACCTAGTCATAGGTACTGCTTCCTCATTAGGTTGTCCCCACTCATACTTGAAGGAAGTGATACATTTCAGTGAGATGTTAATAAAAACATAAATGTTATTTTTTACTCTGATTCTTCAGCTCTTTCCAATTCCCTGAATCCTATACATGGGCACCTCTGAGGGATAGACCATAGATGCTAGGTTAGAAACCCATGGCAGAAAAAAAAAAAAAGAAACCCATGGCAGGCCCTGCTCTATTGCCCTCTGCCCTCTGCGAGGGCCACATCTATGCTGAATGTGGTGTTGGCAAGTCAGTCAGGTGGTCCCTCAGCACAGTCTACCTCAATGAAATCCTCCCCCTGATGGCATTCCTTTGATGTAAGTGACGCCAGATGGTGAAGAAAGGTAAGTTCCAGAACAAAAAGTTTAAGCTTTAATCCATAGATATTTTTCAGCCTTTGCTACTCTTCTGATAGCATGCCAGTGTGATCCAAGCAGGAGTATAGCCTTGTAACTCTGTTAGTGGTGAATACGATGGCTTGCAACAAAGGCCAGGGTTGAGTAAAACATGAGGAGGAAATATGAGTTGAGTTGAGATATCACTGTCTCTGTCCTAGTCTTAAGAATGAAGAATGAATTGGGGCGCCTGGGTGGCTCAGCCGGTTAAGCGCCCGACTTCGACTCAGGTCATGATCTCACGGTTTGTGGGTTCGAGCCCCGGGTTGGGCTCTGTGCTGACAGCTAGCACAGAGCCTGGAGCCTGTTTCAGATTCTGTATCTCCCTCTCTCTCTGACCCTCCCCTGCTCACACTGTCTCTCGCTCTCTCTCAGGAAAAAAAAAAAAAAAAAAGAATGAAGAATGAATTAACAGTCAGTGTGATGAGTTACCAGGACTTGATGAATATGGAGTTTGGATAAAGTCTTAGAGCCCTTATTGATAATATTTCCTGGCCAGGTAAGTAGGAAAGTTGTTGCAATTCAAATAAAAACAGAGAAATGAGATGTTAAAATATGTCTGGGGAGGACATGTTATTTCTTTGATTTACTTGTTGAGAAAATGTCCAACAGGCACTTGTTTATCTTGAACAAGTGGGAGATGGAGCTGGAGATCCAGGTTGTGATTTATATGGGACAAGATGTTATTTGAGTCTCTGAGTATGGGAAGATATCTGAGAGAAAGAATGAGAGAAGAGCAGAGGGGTAAAACAAAACTTTGGGGAATGTTAGATGGAGGAGGACCAGAGAATTTGTGAAAGAAGGCCCTCAAACACAGAAGACAAAGTCAAAGTATAGTGTTGCATAAGGTAAGCAGTTATAAGATGAGCAAGTTTTGGGACCTAATGCACAGCATGATGACTGTAGTTAACAACACTGTATAATATGTGTGAAAGTTAATAGAGAGTAATCTTAAAGATTCTTACCACAAAAATAAATAATGATAACTATATGAGGTGACTGATGTGTCAACTAACCTTGTTGTGGTGATCACTTTGCAATATACACATATATCAAAGCGTCACGTTATACACCTCAAACTTATACAATGTTCTATGTCAATAAAGCTGGGAAAAAAGATAAAGAATTTCCCAAAATGGCTTCCCAAGTGACTGTAACATTTTGCTGTCCCACCAGCTATGAATGAGAGCTCTCGTTGCTCCACATCTTTACCCGTATTTTGGTGTTGTCAATGTTCTGAATTTGGGCCATTCTAATATGTGTGTAGTGATAGGTCACTGTTGCTTTTATATGCTTTTTTGCATATTTTTCATATGCTTATTTGCCACCTATATAACTTTTTTAGTCGGGTGTCTATTATGGTCTTTGGTCCATTTTTTAAAGTAGTTGTTTGTTATTGTTAAGTTCTAAGAGTTATTTTTATGCAATAGTTCTTTATTTCATGTGACTTTTGCAAATATTTTTTGCCTTGCTTGTCTTCTCAGTCACTTGACGTTATCTATCACAGACCAGAAGTTTTTCATTTTAATGAAGTCCAGTCTATCAGTTATTTCTTTCATGGATCATAGCTTTGGTGTTATGTCTAAAAAGTCACTGCTGTACCCAAGACCATCTAGGTTTTCTTCAATTTTCTAAGAGATTTATAGTTTGGAGTTTTACATTTTGGTCTGTGATCCATTTGAGTTCATTATTGTGAAGAGTGTAAGGTCTGTGTCTAGATTCATTTTTTCCCCATGTGGATGTCCAGTTATTCCCACACGATTTTTTTAAAAAGACTATCTCTGCTGCACTGTATTGTCTTTGCTCCTTTGTTAGAAATCAGTTGATACTTATGTGAGTCTATTTCTGGGCTCTGCATTCTGTCCCATCTGCCTATTTGTCTTTTCTTTCCCCAATGCCGCACTGTCTTAATTACTGTAGCTTGATAGTAAGTCTTGAAGTCGGGTGGTGTCAATCTTTCAAATTTGTTCTTCTCCTTCAATAGTGTGTTGACTATTCTATATCTTTTGCTTTTCTTTTCTTTTCTTTTCTTTTCTTTTCCTTTTTCTTTTTTGTTTTTTAAAGTAAGCTCCAGGCCCAATATGAGGCTTGAACTCATGACCCCCGAGATCAAGAGTCACAGGCTCTACTGACTGAGCCAGCCAGGCGTCTCTCTTTTGCTTTTCTGTATAAACTTTAGAATCAGTTCATCAATATTCAGAAAATAACTTGATTGGGTTTGATTGGGATTGTATTGAATCAGTAGATTATTNGGTTGATGAGCCAAAATTATTTCCAAGCATTAAACAACAAGAATTTTTTAGGGGCACCTGGGTCACTCAGTCGGTTAAATGTGTCTGACTCTTGATTTTGGCCCAGGTACTGATCTCATGGCTCATGAGTTCAAGCCCTGCATTGGGCTCCACTCTGTCAGGGATTCTCTCTCTCTTCCTCTCTCTCTCTGCCCCTCCCCTGTGCTATCTCTCAAAANTCTGTTTACTCCACATTAGAAAACTAAATTCTGAGAACTCACAATTAAGATGGTCTCCGGTTATATTAGCAAATTTAATCTCTATCCTAAACATTCTTGTTTTTTGAAATTAGATTTGTTTTAAGTTTATTTATTTCAAAAGAGAGAGAAAGAGCAATAGCAGGGGAGGAACAGGGAGAGAGGGAGAGAGAGAATCCCAAGCAGGCTCCATGCTGTCAGCCCAGAGCCTGATGCGGGGTTCAGTCTCACAAACTGTGAGATCATGACCTGAACCAAGATCAAGAGTCAGATGCTTATCCTACTGAGCCCCTTAGGTGCCACTGAACATTCTTAATATAGTAGTCTGGAA
>NW_027529467.1:34224-34898 GCF_008692635.1 Crocuta crocuta | reverse complement strand
CTGGAAATTTAATCATTTTAATTCATGCCCTTTGATAGTAACAAATAGTTAAGTTTGTAGCTCCAGAAGCTCAGTAACAATGATGAGTTTTAACATAATCAACAAATACCGTATATTTTTATTCAATAGAAGCTGTAAGTGGTTTTTTACTTGCTGAAAAGTGATTGTATTCACTTAGTTGCCACAAGTGTGAATTATAGCTAAAACACGTTTCTAAAAATTTGCAATTCAGAAGTTAGCACACTGAAAAGAGATCTATTATGACATTGGCACAAGAAAGCCTCATCCAAACAATTGCAAACAAGCTTTTATTCAGTTTTGGTAAAGACTCGACATCAGAAAACTTCTGTTTAATGTCTAAATAAAATGTTTAATGTGAGCACAATAAAGTTGTTCTTATGTTAGGCCTACATTAAAGCAAGATCGAAATAGTTTTTATAGTCAACATTCTGCTACTCTCTGAAATGTTACACTTTCCAGAAAGATATTTATTACCAGTTGCCATCTTTAAAATAACAAATTCAATTCAAAATTTGATTTCTAATATTATGTGTAATGAGAAACACTACTTTCACTGTACACTTTTAGAAAGTGATGCCAAACAAAAGTATTACCATTTAATTTTGTATTTCCATTTAACTCTGGGAAAGATATTTATGCTATCCAAAATATCA
>NW_027529467.1:33805-34198 GCF_008692635.1 Crocuta crocuta | reverse complement strand
TATGCTATCCACCACATCATAATGGCAAAATGGCATGTCTTATACTTTGTAATTTCCTATTTAACTATTATTGCACAAAGAACATATTCAGAAGCCAAACAATTTGGTTTTCATAGCTTTCTTAAAATATCCCTTTGAAAACATTTCGAGGTAAAGCGAAGGTTATATATTTCAAGTGATTTTTACTATTTTCCTTTTTTAAGACAATATCCTATAATCATAATGGTTGAACTGATAATAACTCTTTTTTAAACACAAAGCATTTATAACAAGCTTATTTTAGTTTTACTTTTATAAAATATATTTTGAATAACATTTTCTAAAATATAAATACAGAAAGAAATCCTTTTATTTCAATGAAAGATTTGAGATTTCTCTTCCATCTTGAATGTA
>NW_027529467.1:33523-33709 GCF_008692635.1 Crocuta crocuta | reverse complement strand
CAATATTTTAATGACTAAGAATCTTTTTACATAAAATCTAATTTTAGTTCAGTTTATTTTTCATAAAAATATGTAATAATTTCTCAAAATGGTCTTTTAAAAATCAAAGGTCATCAACAAAATATGATTGCTTTTTATAATCCTATGTTACACGAAAAACAGACTTTGAATCTCTTACCTAGTACT
>NW_027529467.1:27496-33487 GCF_008692635.1 Crocuta crocuta | reverse complement strand
AAATCTGTTACCTAGTACTTCTTGTCTCTGAGACCTGGTCCAGGTTATTCAACCCCACCAATCCTGAATTTCCTCATCCATGGAATGATAATATAAATATTCCTTACATAATTGGCTCTTGGGCCATCAGTGGGTGATAGTGCTATGAAGGCACTAACACAGAACATGCAGAAGGCACAAAATAAATGTTAGGTCTCCTAATTATTTTATGCATCTGGATAAACATTACTTCAACTCCCAATTATGTTATTCTCTGGTTGTGTGACCTTGAGTTATTCACTTAACCTCACTGAATGTCAGGTTTCGTATTTGTAAAAGATAGATAATATTTAACCTTTTGAGATGGGTATAGGCAGTAAATGAGAATAAATGAAATGTGCTAATCTAGTAGAGGCTCGATTAATGTTTATCACTCTTATTTAATATGCTAACTCCCATCTCCACCCCAGCTCTGACCCTCACATTTTGGAAAACAGTCTTTTCAACATTGAAAATATCATGTAGGGGACATCCTTTACATGTTAGCACTGTGTTAATTGAAATTCACTTTATACCTTTAAATAAAACATGCTCTAGAGAAAATCTATTTGAGAGCTGGCCTAGAAGATGCACAGTACAAATGTAAAACCTACCGCTTACTTGTATCTCTGAAAAAACTTTGTGTAATATTTGAAGCTCTGCTAATGGTTCCTTTTTCATGCGTAACTACTACCACCATATATATGTATATATGTATGTACATGTATATATGTATGTATATGTGTATGTATATATATATATGTATTCTTTTCTAATCCTCAAGAACATTTGATATAAATACCATTATTTCTACTGTTTTGTAAAAGAAGAAACTGAGGCACAAAAGAGCTTAAGTGAGTTGATATTCACATAATTTGTCAGTGGCAGAGCTGAGATTTGAATTACAGCAGTTGATTTCTAGAGTTTTTGCTTTGTTTCTCTATGCCATACTGTCTCTCTTTAATGTTGAAAGAAACTTAGGGACACTCGTTTCTGGTTATTGCAGTGAGGCAACCTGAGCAGCAAAGTCTTCCCCAACGTCTTGTATGAGGCTATGTGGGACGTCCTGCACGGAGACCAGTGTAAGTTCCGGAAGTGTTTGGAGACCGTGGAGCTGCAGATCAGCTTAAAGAACTATGACCCTCAGAAGGACAAACACTTCTTGGGCACCATCAGGCTTAAGTCCATTCCCTACCCCAAGTTCTCTGTATGTTTTGAGGGACGAGCAGCACTGTGGTGAGGCCATGGTTATAGACATTCCCCATATGGACACTGAGGCACTGAAGAACTCAACAAGAATAAAAACTTAGTCAAGAAGCTGGGCAAGAAGTATGATCCTGTTTTGGCTTCAGAATCTCTGATCAAGCAGATCCCATGAATCCTGGGTCCAGGTCTGAATAAGGCTGGCAATTTCTCTTCCTTGCTGACCCACAATGAGAACATGGTGGCCAAAGTGGATGAAATGAAGTCTATGATCAAATTCCAGGTGAAGAAGGTGCTGTGTCTGGCCCTGGCTGCTGCCTACATAAAGATGACAGACGATGAGCTTGTGTACAGCTAAGTGTACATCCACTTAGCTGTCAATTTCCTGGTGTCATTGCTCAAGAAAAATTGACAGAATGGTCAGGCTTATACATCAGGAGGACCATGCGCAAACCCCAGTGCCTGTACTAAGACACAGCTTAATAAACCCTAGTGTTATCATTAAAAAAGAAAGAAAGAAAGAAAGCAAACCTAATGACCGAGAACCACAGAAAATGATAAGGTATTATCTAATGCAAGTTTTTGCTTTTTCTGTGTTCTTTTTCTTCTCACTATTCTCTTCATAGTTTGGCAGGCAAATGCCTAAAAGCTATGGCCAGATGGTTAGATGTCCCTTTTTTGAAAACTGTCTAGCATGATATGTATATATGGTGGATTTTGGACTCCATTTGTCCTCCACCCTCTCATAGTTTGTCTCAATGACAAAGCCGGGAAGCATAATGTCAATGTTTGGGTGAGATCACATTTGTATTTTGCTGTCTTGTTCCCATCACCAGTATGGTCTGTCTCAAAAACCAGTCAGACTGCCCCTGGTCTTTCAAGTATTGGTTGCTAAAAACATTTCATGCTCTTTTAGAGGACAGAAATGATTTGCAAAAGCAGGGCTTTGAGATACTTCAGAGAGATGAGAATAGATTTGCTTGGATCCTGTCATGGTCCTTTGGACTCTCCTCTTTGCTTTTGCTTTTTCCATCTCTGCTTTCCCAAGTGNACAGGGCTTGTGAGCACTTGACCTTTTTTTCATCCTTCAAATTAAAGAGACATTCTAATTGTAGCCCCAGATGTCTGGCTAGAGATAAATTCATTCATTTTAATAAATCAATGAGTTATGAAGTATTTGCATTTTCTGTTTTTACGTAAGATTATCTGTCCTTTACCTGCCAGGTCAACATTAGATTCCAGAACAATACCTGGCATACAACAGCGGGAATCTCATCAACAGTGAGTGGAGGAAGAAATACATTTCAAAAATAAAACTGTTTCTAAATATTAAAAGATGTATTCAGTAGTGCAATAATAGGAGTGCTATTAAATTCAAGAACACTATCAAGGAAGATTTACAAACTGAAGAAAAGCATAAATTTGACAACTGTATCTACCTTGTCAGGCTGAAGGAAAGACACTTGCAACTACACTGTTTATCATGAAGCCCATATTTAATTGGCACAACATTAATTTGTATTCTTGATTGCATTAGAGACCTAGCTCTTCGCGGGAGTGCAAGGCAGGCTGTAAATGCTCTATTGAATACAAATTTAGGTTGCTCTAGGAAGAAGACTCTAGTGGCTGATGAATCCACTCTCGATATTTTGTTTAAAGTGTTTACATCAGGGGGCACCTGGGTGGCTAAGTCAGTTAAGTGTCCAAGTCTTGATTTCAGCTCAGGTTATGATCTCGAGGTTCATGAGATCAAGCCCTGAGCTGGGTTCCTTGCTGATCGTGGGGACCGTGCTTGGGATTCTTTCCCTCTCTTCTTTTTATCTCTGCCCCTACCCTGCTCACAAGCATGCTCTCTGTCTCTCTAAAATAAATAAATAAACTTAAAAAATTGAAGCTTTTACATCTGAATTTTGAACAACCAAGATATAGTTTGCATTTATATTGAAAAGGTAAAACTCTCTGTGTATGTGCATGTATGTGTGCATTGTGTGCATTCAGTTTGGCCAATTGAAAAGAATTTGTGTATGTTGTGAGTAGTTATTTTTTTAAGTTTATTTATTTTGAGAGAGAGAGAGAAAGTGCCAGTGGGGGAGGGGCAGAGAGAGAGGGAGAGAGAGAGAGAATCCCAAGGAGGCTCTGCATTGTCAGCTCAGAGTTCAAAGCAGGGCTCAAACTCACCAATCATGAGATCATGACCTGAGCTGAAGTCAGACACTTAACTGACTGAGCCACTCAGAGGCCCCAAAAATGTGATTTGACAGGTTCTTCTCATGTAATACAGGAGTTTATTATAAGCTATTTTATTCATACCTCCTGCATTTTTTAGAAACTCAAATTCAAACCACCCTTCAAAAATAATTTCCTAATATGTGAGTAATTAAACATAACCTGTTGGAATTCGTAGGGTGAATATATTCTTGAGCAATTCTGAAACTTTAAAACTAAATACTTTGCATGGAAGCCTAAAAACCCACTATCAAAGAGGCGCCTGGGTCGCGCAGTTGGTTAAGAATCCAACTCTTGATTTCAGCTGGGTCTGATCTCAGGGTCCTGAGATCTAGCCCTGCCTTGGGCTATCTGCTGGTGGCTTAGAGCCTGATGGGATCCTCTCTTTCCCTCTCTCTCTGCCTCTCCCCAGTGCCTTCTCTCTCTCTGTCTCAAAATAAATAAACTTAAAAAAAAAAGAAAGAACCCGACTACCACAGTGCAGTGAATCTAAACAGATGAGCACAACTGCATTTGACACTTGTGAAGCATATTTGACTAAAACATGTTTGACAAATNCAAATAATTTGTATATTAGTCAGGGTTCTCTAGAGAAACAGAATCAATAGGATATATGTAGATTTATAGAAAGAAATTTATTATGAGGGATTAACTCATACAGTTACAGAGGCCGAGAAGTCCCATGGTCAGCCATTTGCAAGATGGTGACTCAAGAAAGCTGGTGATGTTGTTCTACTCCAAACCCGAATGCCTGAGAACCAGAAGAGCCAAAGGTGTAAGTCCCAGTTGTAGAAAGGCCAGAGAACCAAGCACAATTATATTGGAGAACGAGAAAGATAAACATCTTAGCTCAAGCACAGGGCAAATTCATTCTTCCTCCACCTTTTAGTTCTCTTCAGGCCCTCAGTGGATTGGATCAAGTCCACACAGACTGGTGAAACCAATCTCATTTATTCAGTCTATGGATTCAAATGCTAATCTCTTCTGGAACCGCCTTTACAGACATATCCAGAAATAATGTTTTACTAGCTATCTGGGCATCCTTTAGTCCAGTCAAGTTGACACATAAAATTAACCATTACAAGTGGATTCTGTATAGAAAATGATACTATAAAATTCTTGCAACACGTAGAACGAATCAAAAAGTACACAGACAAGAAATATCAGAGATAAAAGTGTTTCACAGATGTCTCAAGCAGTTCACTAAGTAATTTTTTTTTTTCTGGATTTTGTGGTGCTTGCAGTATATATCAGCTTTGAAAATTTATAATTTGTTATTTCTTTTCCCATTTTCAATAAATCGTCCTTTTCTTTTTTAAAATGTTTTTTAAAGTTGGCTTTATGCCCAACATGGGGCTTGAACCCATGACCCTGAGAACTAGAGTCACATCCTCTACCCACTGAGCCAGCCAGGCATCCCCAATAAATAGTCCTTTTTCCAACCTAATTCTTTAACTTTAATCTCAATTTTATATTGAGATTTATATAATCTCTCCTCTTCAAGAGGCTGTGCAAATCAGACAAGCTTCAGGCTGCACAAAACCCAGATGGCTCCCCCCATCGAACAAGTGCCCCTAATGACAGGTGTAAGAACAGTCTTGCCTTTCTTATAACATCTGATGCATACTTAAGCCTCTTAAACAGAACTGACAATTTTCCAGATACATACTGCGCTTTTTCACCTGGTAGCTATTTCATCAACACTGCTGGGTGAGGATGGGCCTAGGCGATGAAAAATGATGAGAGAAAGTGACAAGAGATGTAGTGTAGTCTCAAATTCAAGTAAGTGGCTTGTGAAGAATGTAAATATACTGTAGTAAAGCTTGTAAAAATATTGACCTTGCTCTTTCTTTTTCTTTTCATCCATTTTGTAATATATTTGTAGCAGCACTGAATGACAATTTATACATATTAAGCTGCATGTATTGTTTATAGCTGACAAGGATAATCTATTATGCTGTCATCACAATAGGGACGAACATGGTGTCGTTTAATATAGAGGATAGAATATTGCATTGGATCAGGCAAATCTGTTTCAAAGTCTGGTTCTTCCTCTTCCTTATTTGACTCAGTGAATTTTTTCCCCTGAGTCTATGTTTCCTTCTCCATAAAATGAGGATTTAAAATAGCTATCTTGAAGAATGGTTGAGAATTTTAAGAGATTTTTATAGATGATTCCAATATTTGGTTCCAAGCCATGACTGGCACTGAAGTGGTGCATTCTGGGTGTTGTTATTACCAAATATCCTTTCCATTGAGGAGGAGAATTACTGAGGCATTGTGATCCTGATCATTAACACATGGCTTGAAGATACTTTAAAAGTATGACATTTGTTGTTTAAGAGAAATTAATATTTCATTTCCAGGAAAGTATTTACAGTTTTGGTCCTAAAGTATTTCACTTTTCTGCAATACTTTGCAATATATAATACACATATTGAAATTAGATGAAGACATTGGTCTTCCATAATTTGCCTTCAGTTCACTTTAGTCACGATTCAGGCATCTCTGGTTTTTATGAATACATGAAATGGTACCCTCACC
>NW_027529467.1:27238-27478 GCF_008692635.1 Crocuta crocuta | reverse complement strand
ATGCCTTTTAAGTAAATTGTGCTATGAAAATATTAAAAGAAAGAACACATTCTACATCTTCCTACTAAAGATCCCACAGGTATTTATTTATATAAAGAAACAAAGTTGTGAGCTGGGAGTTTAAGGCAATGTATAAGAGCAACCCTAACACTCTATTTGTTTTGAATGGGCTATTATGAGGGGGAGAACAGAAAACAAAATCAAAGAAGAGTTTCTTTTTTTTCTTTTGATATAAATAGA
>NW_027529467.1:26175-27208 GCF_008692635.1 Crocuta crocuta | reverse complement strand
ATCAGTTTATAGGTCAATGAGGAATTTACTAAATCTCATTGGAAATTAGAATATTTTTGTCAGGGTTCTTCAGAGAAACAGAACCAATTTGTGTGTGTGTGTGTGTTTCTTTTTGTTAAGGAATTGGCTAACTTGTTTGTGGAGACTGAGAAGTCTGGACCTTGGAGAGCCAATGGTGTAAATTCCAATGTGAGCCCTAGTCTGAGTCCCAAGGCAGGAGAAAATCCATGTTTCAGCTCATTAAAAAAAAAGGCAGAGAAAGAGAATTCTTTCTTACTCAGCTTTTTATTCTATTCAGGCCTTCAGTGGATTGGACAAGGTTCATCCACATTGCTCGGTCTACTGATTTAAATGTTAATGCCATCCAGAACCCACTCCCCCCTCCCCAACACACACACAGAAATAATGTTTAAGTCAATATCTGGGCACTTGACAGTTGACAGTTAAAATTAACCACCACATAGACTTCTAAAATATTCTGAAGGTTGTAGAAAATTGAATCACTTGCATTTAAAATTAATTGATATTACTTTCTTGTAGTTCACAGTGTGATATAAATCATGGTAGGGAGAGAAAAGGTAGAAATTGAAATATCTCTACAGCAGCATATGATAAATATGAAAACAGAGGAAAGCTAGATACGTATATAATACAGAATGCCAGTTTTAATCATGGTGGCCAGGACAAGGCAGAAGGTACCAGATGCTGATTTGTTAAATTCGGCCTCCCAAAAGTGAAGGTGGAAGAATCTTTGGTTAGGAAAATAGGGGGATTAAAGTATTACAGAGAGCTGATGAGAGAAGCCTGGCCTTGCTCTGAAGGCTAGAGTAGACACTTTGTTGTGGCACAACACAGCAAACAAAAAGCTTTGATGGACCAGAGTGAATTATTACTCTCTATGCAATACCTCGGGTTTAATTCTACTCACAAGGACATAGTAAAATGCACTGCAGCAGATACCATTACTGTTGATGCCTCATCTCCTCTGCTCACCTCTGACCTCACCTACTGCTATAGTGGACAGTACCTTGTA
>NW_027529467.1:25212-26153 GCF_008692635.1 Crocuta crocuta | reverse complement strand
AAGGGCACCCTAGCCTCTCTGCTTTTCTGTCTCAAGGCTTTCTCCTGCCTGCTGATAGGTCCGGCCAGGCTTTTAACGTACCCAAAGAGAACATCAACCAATGGAGGTTGGCAGTCTATAGTGAAATGCTCCAGCCTCCTATCCTTTGGGGGAAGCCAACCCCACAGGGAATTCTACACAATTTCTCACATGGTTCATGGAGACTGAGCCTATTTGTCCAGAGGGAAAACCAGCTTCTTATTGGTTTTCCAGTCAGACATCCTTGCTCTCTCCTTTATCATTCCATGGATAACCTGTCAAATAAATATCCTATTCCCAAACCTTTGTCACAAGCTCTGCTGTCAGGGAAACCCAAACTAGGATACACATTCAGTTTTATCCATATAGAAAACTGCTTTATTATTTTTATTTTTAATTTTTATAGGTATTTTTAAACATTTATTTTTGAGAGAAAAAGAGAGTATGACCAGGGGAGGGGCAGAGAGAGAGAGAGAGAGAGAGAGAGAGAGAGAGAGAGAGAGAGAATCCAAAGCAGGCTCCACACTGTCAGGACAGAGCCCAACACAGTTGATCACATCAACTGTGAGACCACCACCTGAGCCAAATCAACAGTCAGACTCTTAACCGACTGAGCCACCCAGGTGCCCTTACAAAACTGTTTTATATTCCCACTTGCTCCATAGGGAAGTAGGATGCAGTGCAGGGTTGGGGACAGATTGTGGAGTATTGTCATCTTCATTTTACTAATAAGGAAAAGACTTTAGATAATCTGAGTGATTCTCCCAAAGCCACACAGCTAATAAGTGGCAAAGTCTTCTTTGATGTGCTAAATAGAACCTTGGCAACTCACAAAAAAAGAATGAATCATTTCCTAAATGAGTTCTGTATGCTTTAATTCCATGTATAATTTCAATTTAATGTGTCAGATCTTGCTAGCTTAA
>NW_027529467.1:24735-24988 GCF_008692635.1 Crocuta crocuta | reverse complement strand
TAAAACCGCTCAGTTAAACCTCATTAATTTGGACTCCATTTATGCTTTGTGATAACTTGTTGAAATTTATTTTCTCTATAAAAATATTATCTAATCTAAAATATCCATTTTTAATAAGACTCCATTTATGCTTTGTGATAACTTAATAAAATTTATTTTCTCTGTAAAAATATTATCTAATCTAAAATATCTATTTTTAATAAGACCAAATAATTTTATCAATCCCCACCTTGGGTGTTCTGCAGCCACCAGA
>NW_027529467.1:17266-24662 GCF_008692635.1 Crocuta crocuta | reverse complement strand
ATTCTATGGTACCCAATAAAAGACAAAGAACATTAGGCACACTCAATTTTAGGTTGCTTTATTGTTCTCATAGTGCCTTTTGGCATCATGAAAACGAGCTCTGCCCCATTTCAAGTTATATTCAGAGAATGAAATATTCGTATATTTGTTTCCATTAACATTTTTTTATATAGGGGCGCCTGGGTGGCTCAGTCAGCTAAGCGTCCGTCTTCGGCTCAGGTCATGATCTCACGGTTGGTGAGCTGGAGTCCTGCATCGGGCTCTGTGCTGACAGCTAGCTCAGAGCCTGGAGCCTGTCTTCTGATTCTGTGTCTCCCTCTCTCTCTGACCCTCCCCTGCTCATTCTGTCTCTCTCTCTCTCTCAAAAATAAATAAAACATTAAAGAATTTTTTTAAATTTTATGTAATATGCACATATATGGCACTAACTGTATGCCAAACTCTATTCTAAATGTTTCACAAATAGTAATTCATTTAATCCTCACAATAATCCTCTGAGAAAATACTGTTATCCTCATTTTGCAGACGAGAAAACTGAGGCACAGAGAGATACGTGATTTGATCAGTGTCACACAGATGGGAAATGGCTAAGTCTGGATTCAAACTTTGGAAAGTCAGCTTTGGAAAGTCGGCTCTGAAGTCAGAAGTCAGGGCTCTCATCAGTGCCTTGAAAACCTTTCAACCCAATCTCATTCAGCCACCATAACAACCAACATACCAGAAAAGTCATTAGTAATAAAGGCTGAGGATGAGGGTTTTAAAATACGCCTTTCAGGGTTGTCTTTCATTCCAAATTGCACACAAATATTTAAGTGTTTAGGATCCAGTTACCTCTAGATGCCTTCACGCACCTTTTAAGTCATTTTAAGTTCATGTCACACTCAATTACTGAGGAAGCTTTGTGACCAAGAACAGCTTTTGTAAACAACAAAGAGAATGGTTGGGAACTAAGAGGTTTTGGAGTAAGTGCTCTTCATCTGAAAGTTGAATCACACAAAAAAAGGAAAGTCAGCAGATAATAATTGTAGAGGCCACTTTTAAGCAGAAAGCTTGAGTAATGGAATGCAGACAGGGCCCACCAAGACCCCCTAGCTGAATACACACAGGCCCATGAGGCAACCCATCCCCCTCAAAATATCCACAGGCCCTAACTAACCAATGGGCTACTTACAAGCAGGCACAGTTTCCAAAAAAAAGGGAAAATTCCATACGTCACCATACCTCCTCTCCTTCCCCCTTTAAATACAACCTCCATCCACTGTGTCATGGCAGAGTATCTCCTGTGCCGTCTGGCCCGCTGACCCCTTGGGGTGTATTCGATAAACTTCTATCTCCTTTGTTCCACCTCAGGGGAATTCTTTGGCCTCCAGAACCACTGGCTTCTACCAGAGGCTTCTACCCAATCAATTGTCATCCCACATTTGTGGGCCCCATTTGATCAGAGAGACACCACAATGATGACTATTAATAGTCATCTGTCTATCCAAATAATGTGTAAACATTAGGCCAATTCATAGTTTGGTCAAATTCTACATCAGAGTTATGATTTGGGACAGCCAGTCAGACACACATTTTGCAATTGTTTCTAGTGCCAATCCAGCCTAATTGTTAAACTGTGACAAGGAATTATTTTCCAGATTAACTCCCTTTGCCTCAAAATGATTTTAAGGATTTTATATTATGTATTGAGGAGGGAAAATGTCCCCTTCTACGCTTCTAGGTTCTTTGGCTGGTCTAATAATTAAATTGACGTAAGACAGATTAACAGAAGAAAAAACAGTTTCAAACATAAGGTGCCTCACAGACTGAAGACTCCCAGGCAGTCAGGCAGTGGAGGCCTATATACCATCCTGAGGTAAGGAGAAGGGGGTAGGGGTCTGGGCTTCAAAGGGAAGGAAGACAATTGACCGGAAGATGAGAAGAACAGCTGTTTGGTAATCAGATGTTTGCCAAGCCAGGCCAAGTCTTTCTAATAGAAAAAGCTTTCTCTTGGCCAGATTTCATTCTTTCTCATTGCCATGTAGTATTCCATGAGGGTGTTATGCTGAGCAAAATAAGTCAGGCAGAGACGGACAGCTACCATATGTTTGCACGTATAGGAGGATTAGGAGGAACTTAATGGAGGACCATGGGAGAGGAGAAGGGGGGAAATAGGGGGTGAGAGGGAGGGAGGCAAACCATGAGAGACTCCTGAATGTTGAAAACAAACTGAGGACTGATGGGTATGGGGGAGAGGGGAAGGGGGGTGATGGGCATGGAGGAGGGCACTTGTGGGGATGAGCACTGGGTATTATACGGAAACCAACTTGACAATAAACTTAAAAAAAGGGGGGAAAAAATAAAAAGCTTTCTCTGGTAATAGCTCTCTTCCTGTTCAGGCTCCCCATCTAAATTCTTTTAGGCAGTTAGGGAGAGGTAAAAAGCTTTTTCTGAGCCTGCTGGGTCTTAAGTGCCTTCCATTCAAAACAATCGACATGCCAAAGTGGCACATTGTGGGGTGGCATATTCAGCTCCCGTCAAATGTTAGTGTTCTTATTTGCACAAAATTNTTTTTCTGTTAACAGCTTTTCTTTTAAAACAATTTTTTAATGTTTATTTATTCTTTGAGAGAGAGAGAGAGAAAGACATAGTGCAAGCAGGGGCAGAGAGGGGGGAGACAGAGCATCTGAAGCAGGCTCCAGGCTCTGAGCCGTCAGCACGGAGTTTGATGCAGGGTTTGAATCCATGAACCATGAGATCATGATTTGAGCCTCAGTTGGAGGCTTAACCACCTGAGCCACCCAGGTTCCCCTATCAACAGTTTTTCTGTATATTCTTTTATGAAAAAAAAATTGCTTTCCCCCTTAAATATTCTTGCTCTGATTGTTTTCCCAAGTCTCAATGTAACTTCTCCACATCCAGTCTAGATTAAAGACATTTGATTATACAAATTAAGGCCACTAGAATGCCATTTATCCTCCTAGAACATTATTTTCCTTAAGTTCCCTAGAGTCCTGAAAAAAGATTAACACACTGAACAGAACACCTGGCTTGAAGGGCATCATATTGTTTACTTATTGAAATTTACTTAGAAGATACTACAAAGATGAAATCCCCAATATGGAACAGTATTATTTAATGATACAATAACACTTATTTTATTGATTTGACTTTGATTTGATTTTCTAACCCCATGTTTTGTGGTTGCCTCATTTTCTTATTAGAGGTATAACATCATAATGTTGGAAGCTGTGACAAAAATAATAAAGCCCAACTTTCTCATTTTACATCTAATGAAACAGAAACCCTGAGAGTTTAAATTATTGTTTTTCCTTTCTTCCAATCTAGCACTCTTTCCAATAAACATCTTTTCTCATTGATCTTGACATGTTTCTCTGCAAACATAAGCTCCTTGGTTAAAGGAAATGCTATGTTTTCAAAATACATGTTTAAATAAAATAGTCACAAATGTTAATTAATCATGAGAGTGATAAACATTAGCACTGTAGTTTTATATTTCGGTGGTTAAGAAAACACTGGTTGTTCATTTTAGTTTAAATACTGGATCTGAAGGAAAGTTTTTAGGGGAGCCTCAGTGACTCAGTCGGTTAAGCGTCTGACTCTTGGCTTGGGCTCAAGTCATGACCACAGGGTTTGTGGGTTTGAGTCCCGTATCAGGCTCCACACTGTCAGCACTGAGCCTGCTTGGGATTCTCTCTCTCTCTCTCTCTCTGTCTCACTCTGCCCCTCCCCTGCTTGTGCTCCAGGAATTCCTGGTGAAAAGTAAGGTAACAGAAAATGCTCACATGCATAGAGAAAAAACTATGTCATTCAAGAGGCAAAGAACTCTGACAAGAGTCATATGGCCCTAATTTAAGTGTTCATTAAAGCACAGAGAGATTGGTGCCCTCACCAGTGAGTAGATACAGAATCTCAACTGGTCAGGCTAGAGATATATATGTTAATCTATGAGTCTGATGTCATTAAATGTCTTTGTCAAGCCACTAGTTTCTCTTGCACTTGATCCTGTGTTGATCAAGCAACCTTAAGACAATTTGCCTTCTATCTAAAGAAAGGGAATGGGCTGATCTGATCGTTTAGTGCAAAACTCTGCTTCACTAGACAGTTTTTCTTCCTCTCGTAATACGTTATCAGTCTCTTGAGAGTGGACTTAGCAGTTTCATTAACAAACAAAATTCAACTGGGTAAATTTAAAGATCTAACTGGCTTTATGCAATGATTCATGAATTGGGCAGCATCCCACCGAACAAATAAAGGGAGCCCTGACAAGCTGTACAAAATAGAAGGTTTTTAAAGGCAGAAGAGAGGTGGGATGAAGTCATAAACAAAAGCAAGGATTATTTCAGGCAGGGTAACATTTCTTGGGGAATGGGTGGGAGATCTATCTTGCTAGTGCTGACCTGGTAATTTTTTAAAAATCTAATTTATTGTCAAGTTAGCTAACATACAACATATACAGTGTGCTCTTGGTTTTGGGAGTAGATTGCCGTGTTTAATCGCTTACATACAACACCCAGTGCTCATCCTAACAAGTGCCCTCCTCAATGCCCATCACCCATTTTCCCCTCTCCCCCACCCCCCTTCAATCCTCAGTTTGTTCTCTGTATTTAACAGTCTCTTATGGGTTTGCCACCTTCTCTGTTTGAAACTATTTTCCCCCTTCCTTCCACCATGGTCTTTTGTTAAGTTTCTCAAGTTCCACATATGATATCTCTCTTTCTCTGACTGACTTATTTACTTAGCATAATACCCTCCAGTTCCATCCACGTTGTTGCAAATGGCAGGATTTCATTCTTTCTCATTGCCAAGTAGTATTCCATCGTATATATAAACCATATAATATATCTATATATATTCTTCATTATCCATTCATCTGTTGATGGACATTTGGGCTCTTTCCTTGATTTGGCTATTGTCGAAAGTGCTGCTATAAACATTGGGGTACAAGTGCCCCTATGAATCAGCATTCCTGTATGCTTTGGATAAATTCCTAGTGCTATTGATGATGACCTGGTAATTACTGATTGACTACTTAAAGGTCATGTTCCTGGGAGTGGCTGAAACTCCAATACAATATTAGTTTGCTTTTGTGGAGTCTAATGAGTATTTTGGGCTTGTTCCTTTTTTTTAAATAGTTTTCATGATTTTAAATATTTCTATAATGAATCTAAACATTTATATACTGTAAAACCAAGAAGCATAGGTCATATTGTGTTCAATTCACCAAGATAAAGACGTTTCATGAGACATTTTGGAAAGTGGCCATCTAGCTTTCTGCGTGGGCAATGAAATCTTTCTAGCTATTTTACTTTCAGATTTCTAGAATATATATTTACTCTATTTTTTAAATGCTTATTTATTTTTGAGATAGAGAGAAGATGAGCAGGGGAGGGGCAGAGAGAGGGAGACAGAATCTGAAGTAGGCTCTAGGCTCTGAGCTGTCAGTGCAGAGCCCAATTTGGGGCTCAAACTCAGGAACCATGAGATATGATCTGAGTCAAAGTCGGATGGTTACTGACTGAGCCACCCAGGTGCCCCTATTTATTCTATTTTTGTTGTTGGTTTTAAGATCCATATAACTAATTCACAAGTACACCAAGAGTATATTGATAACTATGGTTTTATGGCTATAATTTTATAAAATCACCCAAATTAATGTATGACACCAGGTTACTTTTAGCTGAAGCTTTGGACTATTGTGCTTTGGTGAAGCTTTTCCAAAATTCTAGATTTGAAATTTACTAGAATCGTGAAGGTTCTGCTTATCTGATATGTTGCCCATGGTATGCAGATACAGGTCCTAAAAATGGATATAACTTTTTTGATAGATCACAACTAGTTTCCTAAACCTCTTATAGAGGTAAGACAGAATCAATGTATTTATAAGAATGAATATATTTTATTCAGACTGCTTGAGTATTTATAATGAAATTTGATGACTAATTAGAGGCTTGTATAAAACTTTATTTGTAAAATTCAACTATACTTCCAAAGTAATGGAAATTTGTGTATTGTTTATTTTGAAATTGCAGAACTGTTGATGAGGAAGCTTAAGCTGACATCCCATAAACACCACCCTCCCCACCCCCAGCTGGGATAAAGGTGACATTCCTCAGGCACTTCTGGCTGCCCAAGAACAAAGGAAAGAAAACAAATGGTTAACTGACAAGAGATCAGTGTCATTCAGGACATGAGTTTACATATGTCTTAGTAAACTGTAAGAAGAAGGCCTAATCTCCAGAAACCTATAGACTCAGTTTCCTGAAGCCCCAACATTACCCTCCACTCCGTAGTGATGCAGGGAACAAAGGCAAGAAGGAAATGGCAGGTAAAATTAAATTTCTTTATAACCTGAAGGCCAAATACTTGAGACAAATACAGAATATAACATTTCTTCAGGAACCCCCTACTGTTAATGTCTACTAGAAGAAAAACAACCCTAGCTTGACAATAGCAAGGCCTCCAGTATCTTAGAAGTCCTCTTTAGCATATCAAAGTCCTTCTGGAGGCTTCCCTTTTGGCTTTATCTCCCCGACTTCATAGACTTCATAGTATATAAGGAGTCTCTCTTCACACTCCCAGTGCAGCTCTTTCTGTCCAAGGGTCCTGTTCTTATGCTTTAATAAAATCACTTTTTTTGTACCAAAGATGTCTCAAGAACTCTTGGCTGTCAGCTCAGGACCTCCACCACTCCAACAGCTCATCATTGTGACTTATAAGAAATATATATCTGGTCTTTGTGCAAGGTGTGGTTCCTGGTTTACAGCTCTCAAAACTTTTGGAATTTTCCAAACAATAAGAGCAATGGGAGTATCTTTTGTCATCATATTTGGTCTCTTGCCCTCGGTTCCTGAAATCACTGCAGAGCTAAAAATGTAAAATAGGTATTTGTTTATTCATAACAAACCCCTTTCCACCAAAACTGGTTTTATGTTAATTAGGTGACTTTTGGAAAGCACCTAAGATGAGGGCTGGTTGTCAGGGGAAAGAGCACAGAATCTAGGGTTAGAATTTTCAGTCCCACCCGCAGACCTCAGGTGTGGTAAAATCAATCACCCATTGCCAATGATTTAATCAATGGCTACTATGTAATGCAGCCTCCATACAAACCCAAATGAGTGGAGTTTGGAGAACTTCAGGGTCGGTGAACACTTGGAGATTTGGGGAGGGTGTGGTTGCTCCCTGTCCTTTCCCCCTACCTTGCTCTATGCATCTTTTCCATCTGGCTGCTCCTGAGTTATACCCTTTTATAATAATCTGGTGATCTAGTAAGTAAAATGTTTCTCTGAATTCTGTAAGCCATTCTAGTAAATTAATCAAATCCAAGGAGGTGGTTTTGGGTATCTCTGACCCCTAGCCAGTTTGTCAGCAACAATCTGAACTCGTGAGAAGTATC
>NW_027529467.1:9655-17218 GCF_008692635.1 Crocuta crocuta | reverse complement strand
GGTGTTATAGAACTGAACCCTTAAACTACAGAATGTGATGCTATCTCCTGTCACCTTGTGTTAGATTTTAATTTAAATAGACTTATATGACTACTGTATTAGCACAGGGTTATAGTAAGTAACAAGATTAGAATTTTATCTTGTAAATGCATTGACTAATTTTAAGATGCAAATATGAGCAAATTAGAATTAACATGTATTTTGTAAACAACTGAGTGAAATCGTTACATATGCCAAACCACATATTTTATTAATTTAATTGAAACTATCTTAGAGTTGAATCCTGTAAATGTTTTAGTTTTTGTATTCTTTTATTTTGAGAAGATAGTATCGAAAGGAAGGAAAAATTCTTTTTCTACCTTTTAAGGTCTTCCATCTGGACCAAGAATTAAATTTACAGGAGACAGATTAACAAAAGGAAAAAAAAAAAACAAGGTTTTATTACATGTGCACGGAGGCCCAGTTACAAAATCGACACCCAAAGAAATGAGCAAGGAAGGAAGTTTTATACTTTTTAAACATTGAGACAACCTGTTTAGGAATCATCAGGACAAAGATGCTTAACTTTGGGAGCTTTAGTTAGTAAAGATTTCTAAACAGAATATCTGATAAGAAGGATGTCTTTTTACTTCTTAGTCCCCCTTTCAAATGGGAGATTTATTTCCTGCTTTCAGGGGGACAGAGGAGGGTCTGAGTGTCCTTGTACAGGCTTTCTTTTAAGTAACTTTTCTTTTTTCTTTTTTTTTTTTAATGTTTATTTATTTTGGAGAGCAAGACAGAGCACGAGCAGGGGAGGGGCAGAGAGACAGGGAGACATAGAATCCAAAGCAGGCCCACTAGGGGCTTGAACTTCTGAACTGTGAGATCAAGACCTGAGCTGAAGTCGGACACTCACTGACTGAACAACCGAGGTGCCCCAAACTTTTATTTAAAATAATCAGTATGCCANTGGCCCTTCTGAAAGCAGCCTGCTCTTGGCCCCTGCAATTATTACCAGCTATATTAAATGCAAGGGATTCCAGTTGTCCCACATAACTTAATAAAGAACAATATTTCCTCTATTATACTATATTTTGGTACAATTCTGATTATTTTACTTTTTTTTTTTAGGTAAGCTTTATACCCAACGTGGGGCTTGAACTTATGAACCCAAGATTANGGTGCAAGTCAGTGAGGGGCAGCAAAAGAGAAAGAAAGAAAGAAAGAAAACAGAAGTGGGGCTCATACTCACCCAATGTGAGACTCGAACTCATGAACTGTAAGATATTGACCTGAGCCAAAGCCAGATGCTTAACATCTGAGCCACCCAGGTGTCCAATTCTAATGACTTTAAAGAGCTTTCTTTAAGGAGTGCCTGGATGGCTCAGTCCATTGAGCCTCTCACTCTTGATTTTGGCTCTGGTCATGATCTCGTGGTTTGTGAGTTAGAGCCACTCATCAGGTCAAGTCTGGCAGTGAAGAGCCTGATTGGGATTCTCTCTCTCTCTCTCTCTCTCCCTCTCTCTCTGACCCTCCACCGCTCGTGTTCTATGTCTCTCTCTCTTTCAAAAATAAATGAACATTAAAAAAAAATTAAAGGAGACAGATGTCTTACTTTCATAGGCATTAAAGGTTGAGTTGGTGGGGGGTGGGGAGTCATTAAGGAACTAAACACAAAATAAATCTATAAAATAAAACACAGTTACATTGTGATACATGTGTTGAAAGAAAATACAAAGATTCAGTGAGTGAGAATATCAGGGAAAAAATAGTCATATTTGGGGGCTAACTAAAATGCCATTTTGAGAGAGGGACAATTAGGGTCAGATCTGAAAGATGAGAAAGGGTTAATCAGGGGAAGAATGAAACGTGTGGAACATTCCAAAAAGAAAAAAACCAGCAATTGATAATAAGAGCAATTCATTAGTATCATCCAGACATATTTTGCATTAAATTTCATTAGAATTGTTTTAAATAGTGCAAATCAAAAGCTTTTTCAAGAAATGTCAAACTTTATTTTGATTACTAAACCATCACACTAATTTTCTAAAGTATTCTTCATAAAATCTTTCAAGCCTCAAAGGCTTTCTTATTCAAATATGTATTCATTTTATCATTTGTTCAATTTTGAGTTATGAGCATTTAATATTGAAATCTAATGATACCCTTGTCATTAGATTAGAATGTTTTCCTAGCTAGCAGTTCAAAGAATTTTACATACTTTTATAGTGTTAAGTGACTATTTATTTAAATTGATTTACAGTAGAGAGTCCATCTTGTAGAACCCAATTCCATCAGGTTAACTAGAAAAAAGAGAATGGGCGGTCTAGTCTGTACTGGGCTGTTCTTTGTAGAGAGTTTTTTCGTTTTTTCAGCTTTTCTTTAGCTGAAATTACCTTAAAATTATTTTCTCTAGTATCAGGAGATTAAAGCAAAGTCTACCATTTGATGTCAGGTGGAATAGGTAGTGCCTTGGCCTTGCACTTTGTTAACCAGTTTTCTTCAAGTGGCAATGTCTTTTGGTCCTAGGTGGAGGATTTGTAGCCGAGAGGTATCCAGAAATCATTGTAACTGTGGCAGTATTTCATGCAATTGTTGAAGAGTATTCTCTGTTCAAGGATTTCAAAACATTTCTCTAATGGTAAATTACCTTCCTAATATTCCTTCATGTAAGCTGCAAAAACTTGAAACACAGGAAGCAATAGTTTACCAAGGTCTAGTGCTGATTTTCTTAGTCAACATATTTCTTGGCTATCTACTAAGCATTGACCCCTTTGAGGGATGAGGTGAAGAGTTTCAAGGGGAATAAAAGACAACTTTCCTGAAGTCAGTTGTTTGATTTAATGAGAGAAAAAAAGAGCTAAAGAAAATTATGCATATGTGGAAAACATTTATAAAGCCAATTATAAACGTTCTCATTAAGTGCCTAAGTGTTTAGACTGGTAAAATGGTTAGATAAAGAGGTTTCATTGTGTAATTAGGATCATTGGCCTTGGGAAGGTTTTTAATGAATGAGGCCTAAGATTTGACACTGCAAAGCGGGAATGACATTCTGAGCAGATTAAATGGCATATTTAATGATACATAGGCCAGAGAGAGCACACTTTATGTGAGGGTGGCACTGTGGCTTGTCGCATACAGCCAAGATCTGGATGGTCCAAAATCAAGCAGAACAAAAGGACCTTTGGTTAAGGGAAGGGTTTCTGGCAACAGGAACACCTGGAGTCATTTTAGGGGAAATGATCAAAATGATACCAAGGTAAAGTCCTTACTACACCATGTGGCAAAACTGGATGATAGGAGGAGACAGAAATTCGGTGGAAGAGACCTCAGTGAGAATTCTTTGGTGACACTTCATGCATCGGGTATCAGTGGGAATGGAGAATCCAGTCTTTAGAGGAGAATCTTAGATACAGAATCATAAAAGAAACTTTGGAGATTATTCAGTTCACTCCCACTCTTCATTGAATTGTAACTATGGAAAGGAAATACAGACATGGGCACTGTTGTATTAAATAGGAGTTCTTTCTTTTTTTATTAATATTTTTTAAACATTTATTTATTCTCGAGAGACAGAGCATGAGCAGGGGAGGGATGGAGAGAGAGGGAGACAGAATTCAAAGCAGGCTCCAGGCTCTGAGCTGTCAGCACAGAGCCTGACACAGGCCTCAAACTCACAAATCGTGAAATCATGACCTGACCTGAAGCTGGATGCTTAACCAACTGAGCCACCCAAACGCCCCAAACTTTTCTTCTATTACAGAATGCATGGGCTCTCCCCATTGAATTCCTGTGGTTCTACAGAGGCTGCAGAGAGAACCCCAAAGCTTCCCACATGCCTCTGAAAAAGGTCATGAAGGAGCCAAGAGGGGTCTTTTCTTCATGAGGCAGTTTAAGTCTCACAAAAGCTCATTTTCTCTTTTTTACTCTCCCCAGCTGAAGAAACTTAATTTCTTCTGTAGTGAGTATAAAAACTGGATAGGACCTTCTAAAACCAAAGTTTATCTCAAAACATTAGAATCAATGCAGAATAAAACAACATCTATGAACAAAATGTATGTTGGAAGAGTTCTCTTCATTTCAGGCTGTAGCAAACCTGTCCACAACAATGGACTTGGAAAACTTTGGCTGCAATTTGAAATTAGTGGGGTGTGTGTGTGTGTGTGTGTGTGTGNGGGGGTGCTGGGCAATAGGAGGAGGAAGATCTAGGTTAATATGACAAATTATTATCCTATCACACTTGAGGGAAACTAGACATCAAGATGTCTATTTATAGACATCACTATTTATGCGGTGAATAAAAGAGGCTTTTTTATAAGTTTATTTTGTTTGAGAGAGAGAGAGAGAGAGAGAGAGAGAGAGAGAGAGAATGAGTGAGAGTAGAGTAGGGGCAGAGAGGGAGAGAGAGAATCCCAAGCAGGCTCTGCATTGTCAGCACAGAGCCTGATGTCAGGCTCTAACTTACAAACCATGAAATCATGACCTGAGTCGAAATCAAGAGTTGGTCACTTAACTGACTGAGCCACCCAGGTACCTCATTGTAAAGGAGGCTTTTTAAAACCCACACTCCATTTTGGGAATTTTTAAGGGGAGAGGTAATAACCATTTTAAGTTATTTCTGTCTCAGCAGCTCTCTGTGTGAAACAGCTAAGCAGGAAGGCACTTTCTAGTGATCAGTCCTTGCAATTAGACATATTTCTAATTGTCACTGCTTTTTATTACCTTCTCTTCCCACTGCTCCCCCATCCTCTCCCCTCCCCATCCCCAAGGTTACAGGGAAATGCCTGAATAAACATGAATAGACATTACAGGAGTTTCTGGCTCTTTCACAACTCCTCAGTGCCTGTCAATGCATCGTCACCCCCACATCCCCCCAGTCTGGTGTTAGCAACCCACCTTGATTGCATCTCTGCGTTCTGCATGTCTCAGGTTGGATGGCAGAGGATCAGAGATGTGGGTGTGAAACGTGACTTCTGTGGGTGCAGATGGCAGTGATATGCAGATGGCAGTGGCAGGGAAATGACAATGACGCTTCTAATTTACAATTATAAACCTGATTCCTCTGAGTTCTGAACTGCTGGCACCGACACTGAGACAGATTATAGTTATTTCTTCCAAATTACATGATACTTTACAAAATACCCTTTGGTACAATTTGTTTATTGACTGGGTAAGGTTTTCAAATCGAATAAAATCAAAATAGAAGATTTCCACAATTGTGTGTCTTACTTAAATTAATATTATTGTGTGTTTTGGATCTCAGAAATAAGCCTTTTGGAGTGAACGCATGATTATCTTCTGAGAAATGATACAGTGAAAAATATTTCCTGCTAGTGTATATTGAATTGCCATTGACTAAGTTAAGCTCTGTATAGACAAAAACATAATCTTTATTTACTCTGATCCTGTGAGAGGAGGAAGTGATGAGGTTTTCAGCTCCAATATTTAATGGATTAAATTGTTCCTGCTTGGAGAAGGTGTGAACCCGCAGCCGAGTAATAAAGTTAATCCACAGTCTTGCTTCACCTGAGGCAGCTGACCTTATCCCACAACTTAAAAGCAGGAGGCAACCTGGGTTAACCTGAGATTTTTAGGGGTGCCTTGGTGGCTCAGTCGGTGAGGTGTCCGACTTCAGCTCAGGTCATGATCTCAACTCTTCGTGGGTTCGAGTCCGGCGTTGGGCTCTGTGCTGACAGCTCAGAGCCTGGAGCCTGTTTCGGATTCTGTGTCTCCCTCTCTCTCTGACCCTTCCCTGCTTATGCTTTCTCTCTCTCTCTCTCTCCCTCTCTCTCTCTCAGAAATAAAGAAAAAACATTAAAAAAAACCCCTGAGATTTTTAAACTCCTTCTGAGTCAGTTTCTTATCTACATGGCTGTTTTATTATTTCATTAAAAGTTGTAATTATCCAGAATATCTACCCATAATTAGATTTATATACAAAAACTAAAGCCTCTTATAAATTGCATATTTTATCCTTCTAACAAATATTTATTTATCTATCTATCTATCTATCTATTTATTTAAAGTGTTTATTTTGAGAGTGAGAGAGAATGTGTGTGACCAGGGGAGGAACAGAGAAAGAAGGAGACAATCCCACGCGTTCTCCACTTGGCACAGAACCCAACTCGAGGCTCCATCTCACAAACCAAGAGATCATAACCTGAGCTGAATCAAGAGTCAGATGCTCAACCGACTGAGCGACCTAGGCACTGACTAACAAGTAGTTATTGAGGATCTCTGATATACCTGGCAGTGTTCTAGAGGCTAAGGAACAGCAATAAACAATATAAATATGGCCTATATTTGCATGGAGTTAACATTCTAGCAGAGTTCAAAAACAAATGACTGAAATGAGCTACTTCACAGAACTTGCTCTGTTGTTCTGGATTTGCCAATAAAGTCACAAAACTAAGCACTATCAATAATTCTGCCTGTTATGAAAGGCATTGCTATGCCATTTATTTAGGACTCACTAAGTATATTATTTAGGGTATTTATAGCTGCTATAACAAGCCAGATTTTCAATAGCTTAACACAATAGAAGTTTGTGACAATTTTAGCAGTCTAGTGCATTTGTTTCTGGTTGATGGATAGTGTGCTCCATGTTGTGATCCATGGAACCAGGCTCTTTCCGTTTTGTTCCATCACTAGAGCCACATCACTGGGAACTGTCCTGCCTGATTAGGAGAGCAGTAGTGGGAGAAAGAAACTTTTCAGATTGCTGCCCACCAAATTTAGCCCATGCACTGTGCCCATCACTAAGAGAATAAATGACTGAGATAAATTGGTAATTGTACAAACAAGTCCAGAGTTTCACTGAGGGAGGCATGAGAACTGGGCAAATGTACCCAGGTAGAGCAATTAACGAATATAAAAGCCCTTGGAACAAAATGGGCTTGCTGGGAAGGGAGGTAGTAGGAAGGAGCCCAGGCATCCCAGGAACAGAAGAGATGCTTTTGAGGCTGGAGGTTGGGCAGAAATGGCAGGGGGTGATTTTCAGGCAGAGGTGCCAGCAGGGCCATGTTTTGCAGGACCTCAGAGGGCAAGAGATTTAATTCCACGTGCAATTAGAAGTCAGTAGAGGGTGGAAAGAGAGGAATGACCTCATTTAATTTATGTTTTTAAAACATGCTTCTAGCTGTTGTGCGGAGAATGAATTGTAGGGGGCATGAAAACTGGAGACCTGGTAGAGACTTACAGTCACCAGCATGAGAGTTGATTTTGGTTTGGACTGGGCCATTAGGGTAGTAACAGAGAGAAGAGGGCAGTCTCACGACCAAATGGCTAAAATGCCCAGCAGGTACTTCAGAGAGACATTAAGTCACGGAAAATTTGAGCAATGATTTTTATGAAAGGGATGCCGGTCAGAAGCCTCCACCCCTCAATAATATCCTTCAGCGACATGCCCCGCTCCTTTAGCGGGCAGCTTGCTAGACAAAAATACATGTCATTTAATCAGGAAGCACTGAGCTAGTCCCTGTGTGGATATTCCAGTTAACAAAGCCAGTATGGATTTTTGTCTTTTTCAAAATATGAATATCTATTATAAAATAAATACAAATAAGATATCAGAATGTTTCTACT
>NW_027529467.1:9253-9590 GCF_008692635.1 Crocuta crocuta | reverse complement strand
TCAGGAGGTTTCTATTTTCACATTTTCTGCTCAAGTATTTATTTACCCAACAGTCAGAAAGAAAAGCAAATAAAATCTTCAGCATTGGAAAAGCTGTAACAAAGACTCCTAATTAGAATATATGTGCAAACAACTTATTAACTAAAATATGCATTTTTTCCTGTTTTTCCTTATATCCCAGAATTCTCTCTTGGTCCTCTTCTTTCTGGTTACCTTGAATTGTTAATAGGTAAAACTTTCTTTGACATGTAAATAGAAAGTAGGCTTGACACTTCTTCCCATCTCCAATCAAGGAAATACTTAAAAGATAAAATGGTGAACTGTTGGGATTGTTATC
>NW_027529467.1:0-9246 GCF_008692635.1 Crocuta crocuta | reverse complement strand
AGGTATTAACATAATACAGCACAGAGCCTGCTAGGGATTCTTTATCCTTCTTGTTGCCTCTCCTCCCCATGTGTGCTCTCTCTCTCAAAATAAATAAATTTTAAATGCTTAAAAATTTTTTTAATGTTAATTTCTTTTTGAGAGAAAGAGAGAGGCAGAGCACAAGCAGGGTAAGGGCAGAGAGAGGGAGACACAGAAGCCAAAGCAGGCTCCAAACTGTCAACAGAGACCCCAACTTGAAGCTTGAACTAATGAACTGTGAGATCGTGACCTGAGCTGAAGTTGGATGCTTAACTGACTGAGCCACCCAGGTGCCCCTTAAATGTTTTTTTTTTTTAATGTTTATTTATTTTTGAGAGAGAGAGAGAAAGAGAGAGAGAACTCAGAGGAGGAGCAGAGAGGGAGACAGGGGATCAGAATGCGGCTCTGCACTGATAGCAGAGAGCCCAATGCAGGGCTCAAACTCATGAACCGATAGATGCTAGACCATGACCTGAGCCAAAGTCGGATGCTTAAGTGACTGAGCCATCAAGGCGCCCTTAAATAAATAACCTTTAAAAAAGTAAACAATTTAAAAAGACAAAACAATTCCTGAAGGTATGTTTTCTGTTGATTTTTTAGAGTTCTGTAGATTTTTAGAGCTTAAAGGCTCTACTTTCTCTACCAACGCCCACATGGAAAAATCAAAGGGATTTTTTTAAAAAATATTTTTATTTATTNCTTGAAACAATAACAACTTTTTAAAAATGTTTATTTACTTACTTTGAGGAAGAGAGCGAGAGTGAGCAGGGGGAGGGGCACAGTGAAAGGAGAGAAAGAATCCTAGTCTCCCAGCTATCTGTGCAGAGCTCAATATAGGGCTCAATCCCAGGAGCCCTGAGATCATGATCTAAGCCGAAATCAAGAATCAGACACTTAACCGACTGATCCACCCAGGCACCGCTGGAACAAGTTTTCCTGATGGCTACGAAGGTTGCTGATATTAATTTAGAGTGAGAATAAGGGTTCTTTGATTGTTCAGTACTAACGCCATTAAAGTGAGTATAATTCCTTTCAATCATCTGGAGGGCTAATAACATTTAGTATTTTGTAAAGATCTGTAATATTCTCTTCAAATCAGGAAACTGGTTCACACAGACTGTGCAACTATTACTCAGGCTCTCTGAGTTCTATGTTGGTGTTGTTTTATTAGGAGAAAAAAACAAGTATAAAAACACATTTGATTTATTTATGAAATATTTATAGGGTACCTACTTGGCTATATTAGGGATAACCTACACATATGAATACACACTAGAATTTTTAAGGAAAATAAATGTTTAGAAGGGGAAGAAATTATTTATGGAACTGTAAGCAATACTGGGATGTTCATTTTTTCAAACAAAATATTTTGAAAGCTACTGTAACTTTTTGTGTCCTATGTTGTAATTTTTTAAATGTGTAATTTTTAATTAGAAATGACTTTTATGGTGACCTCTAAAGTCATTGTTAAATTATCAGTGATTAATAGCGTTTCATATAACTTTGTTTAATTTCATAACTATAAGAAACAATATTTTTAGTGCAAAAATGATTAGGTTCTTTTTTAGAAAAAATTTCCTCTTAATTAATTGAAGGGAATATTAAGCAAGCAGAAATTTTCAAAGATTCTCCTTTAAAAAATAAGACTATGGAATATAGTTTATTCAGCCTTAAAATATGCTCCTTGATTGGAATTTTCAAAGCAAAATGAATAAAGGGAAATCAGTTACATGTTTAATTTATCTCTTTAGCTTGCTTTTAAAATAGTCATTATTCTGTAAGCTTTTACCTGTTTTCGCAAATTTGTTCTGACTATTCTAGGTCTCAGTTAGAGGTGTGACTATCTCTGACAATCACCAGGCAGGTCTTTTATTCAGGTGGGCCGCACTGATAAGTGCCATTATCTATTGTTCATTGGTGGCATCTGCTTTCTGTGGTGGTGTCCATGGACCAGTCATTATTTTGAATACAACTCTTGTCCTGACCCTCTATATCCAATTAAATCACCATCTCTGAAATTCATCTACCTCTCTCTGTCCATGCTGCCATTACAGGCTTTCAAGTCTTCATCAATAGGATCTTGTACTCTGTAGTTGTCTTAATAATTCCCCCAAATCAGTCTGGCATCACTTCAGCCCCTTTTCCATTCAGTGTTCATTATATTCTTTCAAAATAATCCATCTGATAATAAGGGTCTCCATAACATATTGCAATGGTTTTGCATCGCTCAGTAAACATCAAACTCTTTATATGTCCTAGAAGGGCCTGAACAGAAAATCTTGTGATTGTCCTCTTTTGTTTCTACGGTCCAGCCAAAAGGATGAATTTTTTGTTCCTCTTCAGAATGAATATTCTTTCTATCTCTGATCTACCTTTCCCTGCTCCCTGTTACTTTTCTGTCTACTATTTTTTAGAAGCCAGTGCCCAAGTAGGCTGTTTCTAACTAACTCTCCAGCTTCTTAAGTGTCCGCTGTTGTGTGCTCTCATGCCAGCCGGGAGTTCGTAATTTAGCACTGCTATCGTTGAATAATTACATTTATAATTAAGTTAATTGTTATGTTTCTCTTGGTAGTATGCAAGATTCACTAATGTGGGGTCATGTCAGTACAGTCAATTTGCCATATTCTAAATGTTTATCACAACACCTTACACAGTTACATATTCAATAAATACATACAAAAGAAACGAATGAAATAGATTAAAAATAACACTTAATTAAAATTTACTACATGTCCACAGCATGGTTATGTCACATTTATCATCATGCATCAGAGCAATTTACATATAATTAGCAAAGTGGTAAACTATAAAAAAATAAATGTGAAACACAAAAAGGAGATTTGCAGGGGTCCCTGGGTGGTTCAGTCGATATGGCGCCTGACTTCGGCTCAGGTCCATGATCTCATGGTTCGTGGGTTCCAGCCTCACATGGGGCTCACTGCGGTCAGTGCAGAGCCTGCTTTGTATCCTCTCTCTCTCTCTCTCTGCAACCCCACCCCTGCTCTTATCCAGTCTTTTAAAATAAATAGGGGTATTTTTTTAAAAAAAGAAGGACCCCGGATGATTATTATTTTTTAAATACAGTTTTTGTCAAATTGGTTTCCATCCATCGTCCAGTGCTAATCCCAACAAGTGCCCTCCTCTAGGCCCACACTGGATTATTTTTATCTGTGCTTACCAAACATACCATGTCTATGAAACAATGTTTCACCTCCTGGAAAAATTCAGGAAATGTTAGCAAATTAATTCTTGGTATGGTCCAATTTCCGTGGTCTTTGGTCTCTCTTCAAGTATTATGAGGGAGACTTTGGTTATTAACCACACAGNCCCCTTGAAGCAGGACATAAATTCCCCACGTGAAAGGTGCCCTTGTTGTACCAGGGGGGTATAGGGCATGCTTACGACCAGAGACAGGGAATTTGGGGCCAAGAAATTTAGAGCAGAAATTTTTGCTAACCTGCACCTCCCAGGTCACCCTCCCCCCACGCCCACTGTCTCATTCATTTCACCCCCTCCAAAATGTCATCCTTGTTGATTGGTTGATAACTCCCACTGAGGACCGCTTAGTCAAGGTTGTTTCGGAGGAAGTGGGCACTGGCTCCCCTCAGTCGCAGCACAGTGCCAGCCCGGTTGTTTCTGGGTATCTAATGCCAGTGGAAGGTCATCTGTATTTTCCAGAACCTCCTTACACGTGATGGATATAAAACTCCTGGTTTGTGCACGGTGATGCACTGCGCCAGGACGAGAACACAGAAACCCTTCCATTCCTGTTGCAGGTGGCAATTTCCTCTCTGGCTTACTTGTGATCCCCAAAGTAGCTACCGGCAGTTTGCCCCTCTCGATTTCGGGTTTGAGCTCTGAGACACATCATCTGAGATGTCTCTGGTCTGTGTTCAGTTCACGGTACTCCCAGTCTCATCTGGCCCACCACCTGGTTTAATGTAAAATTAATTCCTGCTGAAACACTTGAAGTTTCCCAAAGCCCCAAACTGCCATGCCTAACTGCATTAACACGTGGACGACTGTCGTATGGACCCTCGACTATGCACACCTCTACTCACACCCCCATTTTACTTGTCCGTAGGTAGTAGAAGATGCCACCATTGTCCTTAAAGGACTATCGCTCGCATATGTGAACGTTCCGTGGGCAGGTACCGGGTCGCTATGCCAGCATTCCCAGGAGCAGTGCAGTGCTTTCCAAGGAGGAGGTGTTCACAAGAAGTTTGGAGAATAAAGGAACCAGTGAACAGGAGTTCTAATTTATTAAGGTTTATTTAAACAGCTTAGGATAGCCATGCGTGCATCCCATAAGTTTACAGAACAGGAACTGAAAAGGATAGGACTCTCAAGATCTGAGTAGCTTTTAGAGGTTCTTCTCTATTTTTCTATTGAACTGAATTATCTTAGAGCAGAATTCTTTCACATTTCCATGGAAATGCCTAGGGCAATGCCATGTTCTTATTCCAGATGACAAAATGAGATGGATGGTTCAGAATTTCTTTTACAAAACAAAACTGAAACTACTAAAAGTCCTTATAGCACTAAATATATTACCGGTATCATTTATAAACGTGGAGAGTTTGAAGCTAATTAAACGTGCATCCAAGAGACAATATTTGAATACTGCACAGATGCAAAAATCAGAAAGTTTTCCAAGAAAAACGTTTTTCAGTTTCTCCCTATAACATAAGAACACATAGGTATAGATACCGTCTTCCTTGCAGCCCCACCTCAAACCTACATTCTATGAACACTAACTGACCTTTTCCAACACAAAGCGAAGAGCCTGCCTCGGGCTTCTCTAGGGGTTAGAGGGAGGACTGGGCCTGGCACGAGAACGTGCCTCGAGCATGCAAGTAAAGAAATCCTGGGCCAAATTCCTGGCTCGGGCTCTCACTTCTTCATCTCGCAAAGCGTCCTCATACTGAGATGGGTACGTTGTCGGGTCAGTCCCTTCGATCTTCGTCAGAAACTCTAGGACTTTCATCTTGGTGGTTTCAGCGTGGGCTCTTGAGCCCCAGCGGAACTCAAATTGTGGGGGATCACTGTTGGCCACCTGGCGGCACTTCAGGTACTTTTCCTTCACAAAATGGTAGGTGATGAGCTTCCTGGGCTCCCCAAGGAGGCTGTGCTCCTTCCCAACATATAACCCCATGACATTCATAGCTCTCCAGAGTTCCTCCTCGGTGGCAACGTTGCCATTCATGAAGATGACACCCAGGACAAGTATCAGGAGGCCCGTCTTGGGTACGCCCTCCTTACCATGCATCAGCCCATCATAGGTGAGGCCCAATTTGAGGTTGAAGCCGTAGCACTGGTTGACGGGATCCACTTCCTTCACCTCGATGCCGAAGGCAACCGCCATACGATCAGAGGCTTTCTGGAAGATCTCAGGGAATTGCACGTCAAACTCTTTGTTGAGGTTCTTCATATATTCCTTTGTGACGAGCCCTTTCTGTAGATAGTTCAACAGCATGTGATCCTGCAGCACATCCACTGCCTTATTTAGAGCATCTATGGGCTCGTTCTCGGTGCCTGGCCCACGCCACGAGGTGATCCTGTCCTTTTCTTCGCTAAAGGAGCCCTCTTTCACTTCACTGGTTGAGCTGGTTGCGATGGCAATGGAAGATGGACCGCAGCTCTGAGGACTCTCAGCGTTACCAGCATCAGGGGCCTCCTTTGAAGTGCCAGGCATTTGAGGATGGGAGGAGAGACAGGGCTCCTCCAGAGCCTTGGAGTCATGCGCACCCTCCGGGCCCTGGGTCACACTGCACTCCGCCGGAAGGCACTGATCAGGTGAGGGTTGTGGACTCTTCTGGGGCAGAGACATGATGTCTCTTGTGGATGGCAGTAGGCAGGAGTGCGGGCCAAAAGGTGGGCAATGTGGAATCAACGCCTAAGAGGAAGGAGGAGACGTGAGTGGCCTCAGCTGCTAAACTCAACTGGGGCAGCACTGACCAAAGCTGTCTCCACTGGACTTCGGACAACACTGCCAGAGGGCACAGGGCCTCAGAGGTTTCCTGACTCCTGGTTGCTGTGTCCCAGAAGGGCCTGAAGGAGCAAGTCTTTAGGCCCCTGAGGATGCACTAGCAAACCCAGGCCGAGAATCCTCAGGGATCACACTAGGCAGGTGTGGTTGGCTCTATCGAGCCATTTCTGTTCTGAGGGGGCTCCCATCAGTCCTCACTCAAGTTCACTACCTTGGCAACCAAGAGGGCCCGGCTCACCTCCCCATGCTAATAGGAGGCGGTGCCCCTAAGACCAAAGTCACATCTCCTAAGACAACTCATGAGGAACCTTGGAGCTACCTCCTCCGGAAAGCCTACCTGGGGTTTCCCAGGGCTGACAGCAGGAGCTCGATTCTGTGGATGCTATTTGTACTGGTGTCCGTGGTCCCCCCAGTTCTCGCTCAGCTGCCTTACTCTGAATCCAGGCAAATCCTGGGATCTCTCCCTTTCCTGAACTAGCACTGGCCCCGACACCAAAGGCTTTGCCTCATGTTGGGGAAGAGGTCATGAGTGGTCACGACTACCACAGAACCCTGCCCATAGCTTCTCAGCACTGAACGGGGCAAGGCTAGACATGTGTTCCCCATTCTACCGTGGTCAGCAGTTCTTCAGGATGCACTCAAAGGACACTTGCCTTGGTGACTGGTGGGGCCTCAGGCGCGACCAGTCTGCCAAGGGATGTTAATCACCCGTATCAGAAGAGGACTTTATTTTGCTGAGCCACCCCAACAAGAGTTTAGGGAGGATGCTGTGTGTCCACCTTTCTTGGGTTGGTGCCGGAGCGATACGGGGAGCTAGGCATTCTAGAGGTCCCTCTGTTCGCGGGTGTGTAAGCCCTTTGGACCTCATTGAGGGCTCTTGCTGTGACTCTTGGCAAGCCCTGGAATCCTTCCTTTGCTGACCTCGTGTAACGTGGGCACGCAGGCCAAGGACCTCACAGACTGAAATGCCCCGGAAGGAAGAGAATACACAATTCACTATGGGATACTTGCCCAGTACCCTGATGTGATAAAGGTACGGGGGCTCTTTGGGGATGCTATGTTCTGGGCTAGACTGCTCTTGCTCTCTACTGTTTCTAGTCAAATTCCAGCATTGCCTGGTCACTCTATCCACTGCGAATGGGAACCTGCCCCCTGCAGACCAAGACTGCCACCTCCCTAGGACCACAGTGTATAGGATATACTGCTAAGATCTCTGAGAGGGGCGCCTGGGTGGCTTGGCCAGTTAAGCGTCCGACTCTTGATTTTGGCTCAGGTCACGATCTCACGGTTTGTGGGTTCAAGCCCGACATCAGGTTCTATGCTGGCAGTGCGGAGCCTGCTTGAGATTCTCTCTCTCTCTCTCTCTCTCTCTCTCTCTCTCTCTCTCGCTGCCCCTCCCATGCTCTCTTTCTCTCAAAATACACCCAAGAAATGTAAAGGTAAACAAACAAACAAAGAATTCTGGCCATTCTGTCTGGGCCTTTTCAGGAAACAATTACGGGGGTAGGGTAGATATCATGGGGTCCCGTCTACACTCAGGTAGATGGTCGAGTGTTTGCTCAAGGACGATCTATACCTTGAATCTTGACAGTGTACGAGACTCTTGCCCTGGGAGGAATTTACGGGATATCATATCCAATTGTGCAGGTGTGACAGAGGGACACAGTTGTTTAGATATCTGTCTGTTCTGAAGTGGGAGTCTCCGTCAGTCTCACTTAGGGTGCTTCCTTTGCCTACTGGTAGGGCCCGGGATCTGATGCCACTTCCCCAGATGTACGTTCATCACCCTCAGTTCACTGCCCAGGAAACGAGGGAATGTCTCTGCATGAGAGCTCTGCCCAGAACTTCCCAGGGCTGACACTAGAGCTAAGTATGGTTACGACAGGTGCCAGTCTTCTGGGATGGGTGGTTCTCAGCCCTCACTCAAGGTCTCTACTTTGCCTCATGGTTGGGCCTCAGCCACAACGGGTCTGATTCCTAATGCCACTCCTGCCCCCCAAAGGCCTGCTCCCCCTTAGACAAGTGAGAAGGGATGAAAACTCTCATCTAGTCACCGTAGCCAGGCTTAGCAGGATTCACAGTAGGGGCTAGACACTCTGGGACCAGTATGTTCTGCGGTGGGCAGGCCCCTCAAACCTCTTCCAGGAAACTCACTTTGACCCATTCACATCAAAGGACTCCCATTCCAGGGAACACCACGGAGGAGTGTCTGGGTGTCTTGCCTGCCTATCACCGCTCAGAATCTCCCAAGGGTTCCCCGTGATCAGTGCAATGACACTCCTCTGTGGCCACTTTGCCCTTCAAATACAGCTCCAGGACATCTGCCAGGGCCTGGAACCACTGCTGACTTAACAAATCCTTGAACTTCCTGAGCCCCGGGGGAGGAACAGAAAAGCCGCCTCTGCCCACCATCCCTTCCCTGAGTCTCTCAGGGCTGCCAACAGGGCAAGGGCTCCGGGGAGCTCCTCCGCCATCAGGTGGTCCGTCCCACCATCCTCACGTGCGCGAGGCAAATTGAATACTGCTCAGTGTCGTGCCCGCTGCCATCTATCACCTGTGGCTCCACGTTCCAGTCAAGGCCCACAGGTGTGAGACACCCAGACAGGAAGTGAGGAGCCAGCCCATCCACCGGCTTCGAGAGCTGACAACACGGGCTTGACGCTGTGCCACAACCGCTCCCCGGGATGAGTAGAAGCCTGAGAACTCACGCGGGGTCCCCGCCGGGACTCCTGCCTTTGCCAGGTAACACCAACGACCTCGGACTCAGCGCTCACCTCCCTCAGACCCTGGAGGCTGAAGTCAGCCACACTTCCGACCGCCCCTGCCCGAAGCCTCCCGGGGCTGACAGACTGGCTGAGGCTCGGCGAGCCCACCCCTGTCTGGGGCGAGTGGTCCCCTCAGCACTCACTCGGGACCCTCTTCTGGACTAGCAGCAGGTCAGGGGCCTCTTCGCCCTGGCACAGAAAGGCTTTCAAAACCTCAAACACATCCAAAATGGAAGCGCACGGTACATCAGCCTGACAGAATGGTCGGGCGCCTCCCTGGGTTGCACTGCGGCTCCCATCTAAAGGGTCCCCTCATTTCTGTGGCAGGAGGTCCCCCCAGTCCTCATTTGGAACCTTACTTGATGCCGACGAGCGCCCGGGACTCTTCCCGCGGCCGAGGGGTCCCACTCGCCAAGATGGAAGCCCGCACAGCCCCACGATGTGGAGGAGGAAATCCTGGGGTGGGACTTC
>NW_027529466.1:0-816 GCF_008692635.1 Crocuta crocuta | reverse complement strand
ATATATATATGCACACACATGCACACATATATAAGTGTATATATTTTCTCAAAAATAAAAATGTTTATATGTATATGTATTTATATCTACATATGCACACTTCAAAATAACATCAAAGTTATAATTTGTATAAGCCTGACTTGTAATGGTAAAGTATCTTTTCTCTGATGAAAAGTGTTTATTTCCCCTTCTATGGAGGAAAGGCGATCATAATGGAAATCACTNTGGTTGACCAGCTATGTCTACTGATTCTTCTCATCTTGAGGCTTTCTGTATTCATAATAATACTGTGAATTGAAGCCACTAATATATATATATAAAATAAAATACCACTGAGAATGATTTATTATCCAAAGTAGCTTGCCATTTTCCTGGATGTTTTTGTCATTATTATTTTTTTATTTAAAGATAGGCATGTTGAAATATACCTTATAATTCATAATCCTTAACTCATTAACTTTTTGTGTGTGACTTAAATTAAAATAAAAGCAGTTTCCTTTCTTCAAAGTTGTGAAGATCTATGACCTTTGAGAGAAGTATAAGTTAAATGTGGGAATGGGAACCAGAGGTCTTGTGTAAGTGATCCTAAAATGTGAGGATAGATTCTGAGATGAGGTATTCAAATTGAAGTTCAACCGTGTCTAGGAAAAAGAGTATTTCTTATTTTTTATTCTCTTGTTGATTTATCAGATATATCAAGGCTCAGCACAGAGAAGACATTAAATAAATGTTACATTAGTATTGACAGATCCAGCAATATTCAATTTATCGAAAAGTATGTATTGAATATCAACTTTGTGTATTAATGTATTAATG
>NW_027529465.1:30428-33308 GCF_008692635.1 Crocuta crocuta | reverse complement strand
TACGGAGCTCCTTACTTCTCCGCCATCTTGCCCCCCTCCCTCGATGAATGATTTTTTTAAACATATTGTTAGATATGGTTTTTAGTATTTTATTTAGAATTTTTGCTTGTGTAATTGTTAGTGATATTGGCCTATAGATCTCTTTTATAGTAGCACTTTTATCTGGTTTTGGTGTCAGGGTAATGCTGGACTGAGAAAATGAATCTGAAAGTTTCCTCCAATTTCTACTGTTTGGAATAGTTTTAGAAGAATAGGTAATACATCTTTTTTGAATATTTTGTAGAATTTACCCCTGAGGATATATGGTCCTGGACTTTTGTTTTTCATGGGTTTTTTGATTATTGATTCAATTTTTCCCAGTTATCAGTCTTTTCATGTTTTATATCTTCATGTTTCAGTTATTACAGTTTATTTGTTTCTATAATTATTCTGTTTCTTCCATTTTGTTCTACTTCTTACATATAGATTTTCATAATATTTTGTCTTAATTGTTTGTATTTCTGTAGTGTTTATTATTATTTCTCCTCTCTCATTTGTGGTTGAAGTCAGAAGCTTAACTGACTGAGCCACCCAGCTGCCCCTAAACCACATATTTTTTTATCCATTCATCAGTTGATGGACATTTAGGCTCTTTCCATGATCTGGCTATTGTTGTAAAAGCTGCTATGACCATTGGGGTACATGTGTACCTATGCATCAGCACTCCTGTATCCCTTGGGTAAATCCCTAGCAGTGCTATTGCTGGGTAATAAGGGAGTTCTATTGTTAATTTTTTGAGGAACCTCCACACTGTTTTCCAGAGCGTCTACACCAGTTTGCATTCCCACCAAACAGTGTGAGAGGGTGCCCGTTTCTCAACATCCTCGCCAGCATGTACAGTCTGATTTGTTCATTTTAGCCACCTGACCAGGGTGAGGTGGTATCGAAGTGTGGTTTTGATTTGTATTTCCCTCATGAGAAGGGATGCTGAGCATCGTTTCATGTGTCTGTTGGCCGTCTGGATGCCCTCTTTGGAGAAGTGTCTCTTCATGTCTTCTGCCCATTTCTTCACTGGATTGTTTGNGGCCGTCTGGATGCCCTCTTTGGAGAAGTGTCTCTTCATGTCTTCTGCCCATTTCTTCACTGGATTGTTTGTTTTTTGGTGTGTAGTTTGGTGAGTTCCTTATAGATTTTGGATATTAACCATTTATCTGATATGTCATTTGCAACTATCTTTTCCCATTCTGTTGGTTACCTTTTAGTTTTGTTAATTGTTTCCTTTGCAGTGCAGAAGCTTTTAATCCTTTTGAGGTCCCAATAGTCCATTTCTGCTTTTGATTTCCTTGCTTTTGGAGATATGCCGAGTAAGAAATTCCTGAGGCTGAGGTCAAGGACGTTGTTTCCTGCGTTCTCCTCTAGTATTTTGATGGTTTCCTGTCTCACATTCAGGTCCTTCATGCATTTTGAATTAATTTTTGTGTATGGTGTAGGAAAGTGCTCTAGTTCCATTCTTCTGCGTGTTGTCTTTTTTTTTTTTTCCCATTGGATACTCTTTCCTGCTTTGTCAAAGATTAATTGGCCATACATCTGTGCGTCCAATTCTGGGTTCTCTATTTTATTCCATTGGTCTATGTGCTTGTTTTAGTGCCTATACCTTACTGACTTGATAATTACAGCTTTGTAGTAGACACTAAAGTTGTGGTATTGTGATGCCTCCTCTTTTGGTTTTCTGCTTCAATATTACTTTGGTTATGTGAGGTCATCTGTAGTTCTGTACAAATTTTAGGATTGTTTATTTTAGCATTGAGAAGAATGCAGGTGCCATTTTTATTCAGACTGCATTGAATGTGTAGATTCCTTTGGGTAGTACTGACATTCTAACAACATTTATTCTTCCAGTCCATGAGAATGGAGTGTTCTTCCAATTTTAAGTGTTTTCTTCAATTTCCTTCATAATTCTTCATATAGTTTTCATCATACAGATCTTTTACCTCTTTGGTAAGTCTTATTCCTAGGTATTTTATGGTTTTTGGTGCAATAGTGAATGGGGTCAGTTTCTTGATTTCTCTCCCTGTTGCTTCATTATTGGCATATAAAAATGCAACCGATTTCTGTACATTGATTTTGTACCCTGCAATTTTGGTGAATTCATGGATCACTTCTAGTCGGCTTCTGGTGGAGTCTGTCAGGATTTCCAGGTAGAGTATCATGCCATCTGCGAAAAGTGAAAGTTTGACTACTTCTTTGTCAATTCTGATGCCTATTATTTCCTTTTGTTGTCTGATGGCTGATGCTAGGACTTCCAGCACTATGTTAAACAACAGTGGTGAGATTGGACTTCCTTGTTATGTTCCTGATCTCAGGTGGAAAACTCTATTTTTCCCAATTGAGGATGATATTATCTGTGGGCTTTTCATAAATGGCTTTTATGATATTTAAGTAAGTTCCTTCTATCCGTACTTTCTCGAGGGTCTTTTTTATGAAACGATGCTATATTTTTTCAAATGCTTTTTCTGCATCTACTGAAAGGATCATATGGTTCTTATCTTTACTTTTGTTAATGTGATGTATGGCACTGATTGTTGTGAATATTGAACCAGCCCTGCAACCCAAGAATCAATCGCACTTGATCATCATGAATAATTCTTTTTATATGCTGTTGAATGTGATTTGCTAGTATTTTGTTGTGGATTTTTCCATCCGTATTCATCAGGATTATAGGACTGCCTTTCCTTTTTTTGCTGGGTCTCTGTTTTGGGAATCAAAGTGATGCTGGCTTCATAGAATACGTCTGGAATTTTCCTTCCATTTCTATTTTTTTTAACAACTTGAGAAGAATGGGTATTAACTCTGCTTTTTTTTTCATAAATAGTTTATTGCCAAGTTGTTTTCAATACAACA
>NW_027529465.1:26144-30378 GCF_008692635.1 Crocuta crocuta | reverse complement strand
ATAACACCCAGTGCTGAACCCAACAAGTGCCCTCTTCCATGCCCATCACCCCCCTTCCCCTCTCCCCATACCCCATCAGCCCTCAGTTTGTTCTCAGCATTCAAGAGTCTCTGTTTTAAATGTCTAGTAGAATTCCCCAGGGAAGTCATCTGGCCGAGAGCTCTCATTTGTTGCAAGATTTTTGATAACTGATTCAATGTCTTCACTAGTTATGGGTCTGTTAAAATTTTATATTTCTTTCCAATTCAGTTTTGGTAGTAACATGANAACTATTTTTTTTATTATATATTGTTTATTTCTGCCCTGATCTTTATTATTTCTCTTTTTCTACTGGGTTTGGGGTGCTCTTGCTGCTCTGCTTCTGGTTCCTTTAGGTGTGCTGTTAGATTTTGTACTTTCTCTTTTCCTAGTTTACTGAGATAGACCTGTATTGCAGTGTGTTTTCCTCTTAGGACTGCCTTGCTGCATACCAAAGAGTTTGGATTATCTTATTTTCATTTCCATTTTATTCCATATTTTTAAATTTTTTAATTTTTTTCTTCTCTATTTGCTTAAGGCTTACCTGTTCGTTCTTAGTAGGGTGTTCCTTAACCTCTATGCTTTTGGAGGTTTTCCAGACCTTTTCCTGTGGGTGATTTCAAGTTTCATAGCATTATGATCTGGAAGTGTGTATGGTATGATCTCAATTCTTTATATTTATTTAGGGCTGTTTGTGACCCAGTATGTGATCTATCATGGAGAATGTACCATATGCCCTCGAGAAGAAAATTAATTCCTTAGCTTTCGGGTGTAGAGTTCTGAATATGTCTTTCAAGTCCAACTGGCCCAATGTGTCTTTTAAGGCCATTGTTTCTTTAGTGATTTTCTGTTTATTTGATCCATCCATTGCTGTAAGTGGAATATTAAAGTTCCCTGCAATTAGAAAATACTTACCAATAAGATTGCTTATGTTTGTGATTAACATTTATATATTGGGTGCTTCCAAATTCTGTGTGTGGACATTTATAATTGTTAGCTCTTCTTGATGGATAGACCTTGCAATTATTATATAATGCTCTTTTCCACCTCTTGTTACTGCCTTTACTTTAACATCCAGTTTGTCCAATATAACTATTGCTATTCCAGCTTCCTTTTCACTCCCAGTAGCATGATATATATTTCTTCATCCCCTCACTTTCAATCTGAAGGAGTCCTCAGGTCTAAATTGAATCTCTTGTAGACAGCAAATAGATGGGTCTTGTTTTTTATCCATTCTCTACCTTATGTCTTTTAATTGGAGCATTAAGTTTATTTACATTCAGTGTTATGATTGAAAAATAGGGGCTTCAAGTTATTGTGTTCTCTGTAGGATTCATGCTTGTAGTGATGTCTCTGGTACTTTTTGTTCCTTGCAACATTTCCCTCATAGAGTCTCCCTTAGGATCTTTTGTAGGGCTGGTTAGTGGTGATGAATTCCTTCAGTTTTTGTTTGTTTGGGAAAACCTCTATCTCTCCTTCTATTCTGAATGACAGGCTTGCTGGGTAAAGGATTCTTGGCTGCATTTTTTTGTTGCTGTTGTTCATCACATTGGATATTTCCTTCCATTCCTTTCTGGCCTGCCAAATTTCAGTATATAGGTCTGCTACTACCCTTATGTTTCTATCTTTGTATATTAAGGTCCATTTATCCCTAGCTGCTTTCTGTCTTTATCCTTGTATTTTGCCAGATTCACTATGATATGTCACACAGAAGATCAATTCATGTCTGAGAGGAGTTCTCTGTTCCTCTTGGATTTAAAATGTCTGTTTCCTTCCCCAGGATGGAGACATTCTCAGCAATGATATGTTCAAGTACCCCTTCAGCCCCTTTCTCTCTTCTTCTTATGGAATTCCTATGATACGGATATTGTTCCATTTGATTGGATCTCTCCGTCCTCGAATTCTCCTTTCGTGCTCCTGGATCAATTTCTCTCTTTTTCTCAGCTTTGTCTTTTTCCATAATTTTATCTTCTAATTCACCTATTCTTCTCTCTGCCTTTTAAATTCGTTCAGTGGCTGCTTCCATTTTATTTTGCCCCTCATTTATAGCATTTTTAATTCATCATAACTATTTTTATGATCCATGATCTTTGTAGCAATGGGTCTCAAATGTCTTCTATGCTTTTTTCAAGCCCAACGATTAGTTTTATGACTATTATTCTAAATTCTTGTTCTGTTGTGTTGCTTATATCTGTTTTGATCAATTCTTTAGCTTTCACTTCTTCCTGGAATTTCTTTTCAGGAGAATTCTTCTGTTTCATCATTTTGGCTAGCTTTCTGTCTATTGTAAATTTTAAAAGCTTCTTATGTCCTCTGCACCTGTAAGTACTGCTATTTTAAAGGAGGCCCATACACTGTCTAGGGCCTGATCATTCAAGAAGTGTCTCTATTATTGTTACTTTGGTTATTTTATTTCCCTACTCATATTGATGATTTGGACTCTCGACCATATGTACCTTGGTTTGTTTCTTGAAGTAGCCCTAGAAAGGAAACTAGACAGACAAACAAACAGAGAATGAGAACACACTAACACACAAATAAATCAGAGAAACAAGCAAAGAGGCAAAAAGAACCAAAAAACAAAAACAAAGCACAGTCTAAAAGCATAAAACAGGAAATCCCAGCTACAAATAGAGCAGAGTGGAGGCATTACTGATGGAAGAGCATATCCAAAGAGAGAAATTACCAGGATGGGGAGAAAAAGAAAATGAACACTGACCGGGAAGACAGCCTGAAAGGCTTAATCCAGAGAGAGAAAAAGGAGAATACAGAAGGAGGTAAGGAGAAAGAAATGAAGATAGTGTTTCGCAGAGAAACTATATATTCTGATTATTTTAGAGACAGAGAATGTAAAGTAAAGAAGGAGGTGTAGAACATGCATCATGAGGGTGGATTAAATATGTTTGTTTGAGATCATCAACAACCAGAGTAACCAGCCTAGAAGAAGGAAGAGATATGAAGGAGAGGAGAATGTATCTGAATAAGAATTGACCTAAAGTTAATCCCAGCAATGCAGCAGTGGTGGTCTTGGGGGAGGGACCGTCTGTTTCCTCAGCATCTATCCAGTTCCCATAGATAAGCAGCCACCCAGCATCGATTGGTGTGGTTTGGTGTAGGCAGATCCTGCCTCCACTGTTGGCCCCAAGGACCAATCCCTGAGGCTCAGCCTTAGTGGTTGTGGAGAGAAAAATGGTAACCCCCCGAGTCACTTCTTCTTGGAATAGGTGTCCCAAATCACTCCTTTGGATCTGTCCTCACTGTGCCTAGGTGCACAGTGAAGAGGTAGGCTGTTTTCAATGTCCCATGCCCAGCTGCTTTCCAAGCTCCCACTCTGTGTGCATTAATGATGCTACCTGAAATGTAATTAAAATATTAAAAGATCTAAAATTACTTATTTGAAGAAGTATATGCATCCTGATATTTATAGTAGCATTATCAACAACAGCCAAATTATGGAAAGAGCCCAAATGTTCATTATATGATCAACTGATGAATGGGTAAAGAAGATGTGATAGATATATATTGGTATATATATACACACAATATAACATTATATGTATACACACACACACAGAGAATGGAATATTTATCAGACATGAAAAGGCAAAAATAAAATCTCACCATCTGCAAGGATGTAGTTGGAGCTAGGGTGTATTATGCTAAATTAAATAAGTCAGTTAGATAAAAACAAATACCATATTTCACTGATATGTGGAATCTAGGAAACAAAACAGATGAATCTACTGTAAGGGAAAAAAGGAGCGGGAAGCAAACCATATGAAACTCTTAAGTATAGAGTACACACTGAAGTTTGATGCAGTGGAGATGGTTGGGGGATGTGCTAAATAGGTGACAGGTATAAGGAGGGCATTCACTGTGTGGAGCCCTGGGTGCTATATGTGATGAGTCACTAAATCTACTCCTGAAGTCAATATCACAATATATGTTAGCTAACAAAAATTTAAAGATTGTAAAAAAATATTTTGAAAACTATATAAAATAAATTAATAAATACAAAAAATAAAGGTATGTAATTTGTGACCGTGGTTAAAGATAAAGAGTATAAAATAGTAAAATTTTTGTATGAAATTGAAGGTAAGTTTTTTATCAGCTTAAAATAGATTGTTATGAATATATTTCATATAAGCCCCATTGTAATCACAAGAAAATTCCTATACAAAATACCCAACCAAATGAGAGAGGAGTCAAAGCATGT
>NW_027529465.1:24949-26077 GCF_008692635.1 Crocuta crocuta | reverse complement strand
AAGTTAAAGCATGTCACCACAGAAACTCAGAGAAACACAAAGGAAGGTCAAAAGAAGAAAAAAAAGACAAAATGTAGAAAAACACAGAAAAATTTTAGCAAAATGTCAAAACTAAACTTTCAAGTAAGTAATGGCTCTAATGAAAGTGGATTATATTCCCTAATCAAAAGACAGAGTAGCTGAATGGATTAAGACAAGAGCCAACTAAATGTTCTCTACATTTAGTATCTTCTTACAAGATCCATTTTAGATTTAAAGACACACATAGGTTGAAAGTGACAAATTACAAAAAGATATTCCATGCAAATGCTTAAAATAAAGCAGGGGTGGCTATACTTATGTTAGGCAAGGAGACCTTAAGGAAATATATACATACATACATAGCTACACACATACATACATATATACTGTTACTAGAGACAGAACAGGACATTATATGACAAAAGATGAATGGGCAACTGACAGAATTCGATAAAATATTTGCAAATGATATCTTTTAAGAAGGGTAAATATTCAAAATCTATAAGAAAGGCCTACATTGCTAAATAAATAAACAACCCAATTAACAATGTGCAAAGGGATTGAATAGACATTTATCCAAAGAAGATACACAAATGGCCAACAGATATATAAAAAGAAGGTTAACAACATTAATCATCACCAAACTACAAATCAGACCCACAATGAGCTATAATGTTACTCATGTTAAGATAGTCACTATTAAAAATAAGAAGAAAGTAACAGGTGTTGGTGAGTATGTGTAGTAACTGGAAGTCTTGTGATCTGTTGTTTATAGTGCAGGCACTATGGAAGATAGAATACAGATCCCTCAAAAAATTAGAAATAGAAATACTATGTGATCAAACTATTCCATTTCTGCATATTTATTTAAAAGAATTGAAAATAAAATCTTGAATATATGTTTGCATTTTCACATTCATTGAAACGTTATTTATAATATCTGAAAGGTAGAAACAACCTAGTGTTCACTAAGAAATTTATTAATAAAAGTTTTTAATATATACATAAAATAAAATTGTTCAGCCATAAAAAATAAGGGAAACTTGTTATTCCACAACATGGATGAAATATTAAGACCATGCTGTTTCATATTAGCTTTTACAGCAG
>NW_027529465.1:24155-24901 GCF_008692635.1 Crocuta crocuta | reverse complement strand
ATATTAGCAGTTACAGCAGGACAAATACTTCATGATTTCACATATATAAAGTAACTAACATAGTGAAACTCAGTGAAGTAGAAAGTAGAGTTGTGATTACCAATGTCTGGGAGGAGGAGTAAATAGGGAGTTGCTTTTCAATATAGTATTTCAGTTATGAAAGATGAAAAATTCCTAGACATCTTATGTAAAAAATGTGCAAATTGTTAATAACACCTTACTGTATCCTCACAAATTTGTTAAGAGGGTTAGTCTCATGTTATGTGTTTTTTTTTATAATACCATAATAAGAGTTTTAAAAATAATGATAACAAATGACTGAGATGGTAGAAGCAGTTAAAAGGAGATAAGATAAATAAGGGTAGATGTTCTTGTGGGATTAAGGAATTATAAAGAGGACATAAATGGGGTAAGGTGAAAAAATTGAAATTGAATAAAGAATATGTAGGATCAGGGTAATGTGTGGTTGTATAGAAAGTGAAAGAATAGATTTTTGAAAGGAGAAAAAATTTAAAAACTTGGATTCCAGAGTGTTGGAATGGTATTATCGGTCTTAGAAGGAAGCCCATTTTCATACTTCAAAGGGACACATGAGATAAAGTCAGTAGGCACTGTTAGTAAATAGATACTTGAATGTAGATTATGCATATAATATTTGGGAGATACAGGTAGCATTTGAGCTGTGACTTAAAGAAAATTCTAAAGTTGTGTCACAGGGTCCTGTGGAAGATAATGTCATGTTTCTG
>NW_027529465.1:13373-24082 GCF_008692635.1 Crocuta crocuta | reverse complement strand
CTCTTAATTATATTAAGTAGCACATCTGAGGAGAATGAATTTAAGCTGTTCTTTTAATCAAATATATGGAAGTATATGTGGTAAGATTGGCTGGTAAGTTAAGAAAGGAGTCCAGAAAAATGTATAGATGCCATGATAGGGTATATAAAATCCCAGTGCCTTCATTGCACAATCTTGGAGAAAGTTCAACACATTAATATTCGTTTCTACACTTTGCAACCACTGTTTCTGCCTTCCCAGGAGCATATCAGGGAACCTTGCCAACTCATTCAGCGGAAACTTCTACTTCTATTTTATCCCATTCCTGCTTGCAGACCGAATATGAGAATTATGATCAACAACCAAAGCAGAAAATAGTTTTTCTATCTTTAGAACTAATTGTATAAGATATTGGTCGAAAATATTTTCCAAATATTTTCTAAGTTATGGGTTTTGAGAAAATAATCTATTTTCCCCTTCATACTAATCATAAGGAGAGGTAAATAAATTGTTCTGAAAATAAAACAGACAAAATATTTATAAGAACTGGCATTTTAGGATGTTTGAAAAAAATAATGGTTACATGAGTTCAGGTTAGATCTGTGTTAAAATTTCAATTAATTAATTTAAATTGAAGTTATTAGCTTAGGAATTACAATGAAAGCCTACAAAACTATACAACATTACACCAAATCTTATGTTTTATCCAAAGTGAGGTTTTTGTCTTCTATTAAGGATTTGTTTTGTCAACTGTGACAAATGAAAATACTGAGTCTGTATTCTTCCTAATTCAACTATTTGGAAATCTCAATGGTGTATGGAGGAAATGATTCAAAAACAAATTAAAATCTGGGTTCAACAAGATACTTCAATATTTCCATGAAGTTTCTCAATGGTATCCTAAATTTTGTTCATATGTGTGTATTTATACTTCTGGAGAAGAGTCCATGGGCTTTATAAGAATATTAAATAGGTAGGTGATATCTTGCCCTCTCCCTCACAAAAAGTTCAAAAGAACAATTGTTCTAAACATACTGGAAATTACCAGTTATTGGCCTATTAATGTTTATTACTCAAAGTTTCCGGAGCCCAAACATCATATGGTACCAAAGACTGATGGTTTAGGAAAATGATAGATTTGATGCACATAATTTGTGTACTCTGAATTATGAGTACATTTTCAAATTGTGGATGTGCACTCTATGAAAGGTTTTTGATCATTTGTATAGCATTATTTGTAAGATGTTTTTGCCACGTTACATGATATCTTTTGATAAACAGAAGATATAGTGCTACCTGTAATGCAAGAAAAACTACCATGCAGTGCTTTCAGATCCCAATGTGATCTTAAGTTATAAAGATTGAATTTTGTCCCCCTTGCCAATGTGCCCTACTTTTTGTCTAAGTGCTCATAAGTTTTATTTTGTACTTATCTGTTTGAGAACTACTACGGACTAAAATAAGACAATTTTAACTATTGCTATAGGAATAGCAATGGTTCCTGCAAATTCTTCAACAGTGAGGAGAGAGAGGATCCAAAGGGCAACACTGAAAAGGGAAGGAGGTGGGGGGAGGGGCAAGATGGCTGAGAAGTAGGAAGCTCCATGCATTTCCCTTGCACCCATCTCTGAAACAGAGAAGGCCTGAAGTTATACGACACTGAGCCACAGGAGTTTGGGAAGAGAAAGAGACAGAATACACTGGGATGGAAACCTCATAAGTGCTTGAGTGTGAACTGGGGAAGATAAAAGAGGGATGGAACCTGGAGATACGGCGGGGGGGGAACCCGGCTTGCAGGCAGCCACGGTGAGCCGGTGTGAGCCTCTGTGAGTCAAGGGGAAAGGAAAGAGAAGCTGTGAATGCTCATAGAACCATCTCTGGAGAAGAGAAAAACCTCGGCTTGGAAAGAGAGTGCTTTTTAGTTCTGGCTGGGGTGTTGACTTTGAACTAGGTGCCCCTGGTCCCAGAGGGCACCAGGAAAAACTGCTCTGCTGCGCTCCCAGCACCAACCCTCATCCGGCGCTGAGGACGCTGCGGGCCTGAGGCTGTGTTCCCCGAGACTGACCCCCGGGAACACAGAGGTTGCAGACCGAGACTGAATTCCTTGGACTTGCCCCTGCAAGCAAAGAGGCGTCAGATCCCAGGTTGTACTGTTATGCCCAAATCACGAGTCCCCAGAGACCTCCAGGAGGCGACACTGATGCAAATACATAAGGGTCTTTATTACAAGCTTGAGCAGGGGCTCACCCATCAACCCGCGCAGTGGCAGCAGGGTGAAGCCCCAAACAATAGCAAGCAGGGTTTTTATGGGGTAAGGGATGGGGATGTTACAGTGCACATGTTGTACGCATAGCATCATCACATAAGTACCAATCATAATTGTACAGTTTTGATCATTCAATATCTCTGAGGTGTTCATTACTTCTGGCGGGAACCAATCATGACCTTTGAGACTCCTTTGAAAATGACCGATTACGAGTTGAGTTTAAAGGGTCTACATGGAGTTCAGGCAATCGGTGAGAGAATGGCTAGTTTGTACAAAGTAGTTATCTATAGTCCCCAGACCCTGACTCAGACCACAGGAGTGTTTCTCCTATCTTTCTTAGCTTCTTTTGATTGGCTGACCTGAGGGTGGTCTTAGAGTGGCTTCAGCTGAAGTTTTTCCTGGAATTGGGGCTACATGCAGCCTGAGGTTGCTCTTAATGGGGGCCTTAATCTCAAAATGGAGTTACTTAGGCTCTTCATTCCCCCCTTCTCTTGTATATTTGAAGGCCCAATCATGGGTCTTCTGTCGGGTCCCAATCATTAAGGTGGTGGTACTGGGACCTAAGTACCATGAATTGTATTGCCCCCAGGCGTTCACGCATGAAGGTGAACAATTTATTTAAAATGCAAGGTCCTAAAGTTAGGAGTAGCAGCAGAAGCACTAGGGGGACTGCCAAGGCTGTAGTGAGAGTGGTGAGCCAGGGGGACAAGTTAAAGATGTTTTCATACCAATTTTGATTCTGTTCTCTTATTTTTGCTCTTTTTTTGTAGTTGTTGGCATACAACAGCTAAGCTGTCTTGTACAATTCCCGAGTTATTGGCATAGAAACAACATCGTTCTCCCAAAGCCTGGCGTAATCTTCCTTGGTGTAATAATATTAGGTCTAGTCCCCGCCTGTTCTGTAGTACCATTTCAGCCAAAGAATTTAAGGAACCTTGTAAGTGGCAAATAGAATTTTCTAGTTGGGCTAAATCAAGGTCAATGGCTTTGGTCAAAGCATCAAACTGCTGGTTGCCTCGTATTAGAGCAGCTGTGCCCATTCCGACCCGGCTGCTATTCCTGTTCCAACTATAAGGGTTAGGAGGGCGGCCAACACTCCGAAGTCTTGCTTCGCTCAAGAGTGCTTTTGTTCAGGCTGGATCTCAAAGAAAGAAGATGCAGGTAGGTCATATACTTGTGGAAAGAGGGTGACTCGGACACATAAGGTGTCGTTCTTTAATACCTGAGGGTGGAGGCAAGGAGTAAGGCCGGATGTACATGCGAACCATGCTCCAGTAGGGGGTTTGAGGTAGGAGGACCCTGTAGCAGTCATGGTCTGATTACATAAGTGACTGAGATGTGGGAAAGTTGTTAGAGTTCCTCCATTTCCTAAAATACAGAGGCCCGAGCCCATTACTTCCTGTATAGTTAAAACAGGAGACTGTCCCCAGAAACAGTGGCCTTTTATGTCTTTGGATATTTGTCCAGAAATTGCCCATCCAACGTAGAAAGGTGGTTGTGGATCTAAACAAACTCAGCAGTCTGCGTTAGTGAGATTTGTGGAATTTAAGAAACTATAAGTAAGGTTTAAAATAGAGTAGATTACTGGCCTTGATCCAGGGGGTGGGAGCTGGATTGGTAGGCCACCCAAGGGGGAATTGGTAGCACTGAGGCTTGGTACAGTCTGAGTACGGACAGGCACACTTGAGGTGGTTCTAGATTTATGATTTGTAGCCGATGGGGCCGTAGGCCCCATTGCTACTGGAGGTGGGAGTACTAGTTGCTTTTCTGACGGGGCCGCAGGCCCCATTGCCGCTGGAGGTGGGAGTACTTGTTGCATTTGCATAGAGAATAGGAAGCCTATGTCGTTACCGGAGAGCCGGAGTCGAATGCCCCACATCTTTGCCAGCAACCAGTTTTCTGTTTATCCTCTAGGAGTGAGTTGAATAGAGATTGGGTTTCTATTAAATGGACTAGTTTTGTTATTGGTCCGAACGAGGATAATTAGGTCATTATTGGGTCGTTTGACTCATGGAGCGATAGTTTCACATCTCCAGGAGGCACAAAAGTATTGATCTGTGCTTCCGCAGGTGTCAAAATTACCAGTCCCGGGGCATACATAAAAGATCTGTTTTCTTAGATTTTGATGTTGGCAGTCAGCTCCCAATCGACACCCGAAAGTGTTACAGTCTACACATCAGCCTTTACAAGACCTTGGATTTGTGTTCCAGTCATCTCCCGCTAGACTACAGAGGTCTAAATGGAAGGTGGGGAATGTGATGGATGCTGGTCCGGTTAACGTCAATTCTTGAACTGTCCACCTCAAGTCCCTAGGTGTTGTTAGGGGTTCTCACAAAACCCATTTGGCAGTGGTAGGCTGGTAAGGGTTGGGGAGATGGGGGTTGGGACTGGATTTACATACAGTTAGTAGAGCAGTAAAAAACAGGAGTGGCACAGCTTGAGCTTGAGTGGGTTTTCGGGGTTCTTTGTAGCCTTCCATTGAGGGTTTGAAGCCAGGTAGTCCTCTTTGATCAAGAGCGGGTCGGCCAGCCGGGCTTGGGTGTAGTGAATCCATGTGGCGACTCCATCTACTTTCAGGGTTTGGATGAAGTCTGTCTCATAGCGTCAGTCTCAGTCACAAGATAATAGACACTAACAGAGAAAATCAACCACCACAGAGAGACATAGACATAGAAGGCTAGCCAATAGAAAAGTAAGATGCCGGTCTCATGCTGGTTCGCAGTAGCGATCAGCTCCATCTCTCACCAAGTTCTACAGAAATTAGGGACACCGAGTCCCTTCCACAGATAGGGACACCGAGTCCCCTCCACAGATGGGGCCCTGGAATGTCTTCCCAAGGTTCCCTGTGGTCACGGCCCCACAGTGCGTCCGCCTGATCGTAATTGACCACTTTCAGATAAAAATTTGTCCTGAGACCAAGAATACAAATAGACAGAAATAGACCAGACACGTAGAGACAAANGGTAACAGCTTTGACCATTCAGTATCTGTGAGGTGTTCATTACTTTTGGGGGGACCCAATCATGACCTTTGAGAATCCTTTGAAAATGACCAATTATGAGGTGAGTTCAAAGGGCCCACGTGGGATTCAGGCAAGCGGTGAGTAATTGCGGTGTTTTTACAAAATAACTGTCTGCAGTTCCTAGCCCTGATCAGACGACAGGAATGTTTTTCTGGATTAGCTGACCTAGGGCGGTCCGAGGATGGCTTTAGCCTTGAGCAATCTGAGGATTTTCCTGGAACTGGAGCTATGTGCAGCCCGAGGTTGCTCTTAATGGAGGCCTTAAACTCAAAATGATGTTACTTAGGCTCTTCAACATTATTCAAAGGGCACTTCCTAAACGGACAGGCCCAGGACTGTCAAAGTGCCCTCTTTAATGCAGCTGCACCCACAGGGGCAGAGTGCACAACAAGCTTTTAAAACTAACAAGAGATAGAAAGCTAACCAAAATGACTAAATGAAAGAGATCTCCTCCAAAGAAATTCCAAGAAGAAATGATACCTAAAGAACTGCTCAAAACAGATATAAGCAACATAAATGAACAAGAACTTAAAAGAATAGTCATAAAATTAATATCTGGGCTTGAAAAAAGCATGGAAAACATCAGAGAAACTGTTGCTACAAAAATTATGGAGCTTAAAAAGAGTTGTGATGAATTTAAAAATGCTATAAATGAGATACATAATAAAATGGAAGCGTCCAATGCAAGGATTGAAGAGGCAGAAAGGAGAATAGTGATTTAGAAGACACAATTATTGAAAAAGATGAAGCTGAGAAAAGAGAGATAAACTGAAACAGAAACATTAAAGGAGAGTACAAGAGCTCAGCAATACAATCAAACAGAACAATATCCATATCATAGGAATTCCAGATAAGGATGAGAGAGGGAAAAGCGCCGAAGGAGTCCTTGAACAAATTATAGCTGAGAACATACCCAACCTTGGGCGGGGGGAAGTAGCATTGAAATTCAAGAGGCACAGAGAACTCCCTTCAGACGTAAATTGAATCAATCTTCTGCATGACATATCCTAGTGAAACTGGCAAAATATAAGCACAAAGAGAGAATTTTGAAAGCAGCTAGGAAAAAAAGGGCCCTAACATACAAAGGGACACCTATCAGACTGGTGACATACCTATCTACTAAAACTTGGCGGGCCAGAGAGGAATGGCAGGAGATCTTCAATGTGATGAACAGAAAAAAATATGCAGCCAAGGATCCTCTATCCAGCAAGCCTGTCATTCAGAATAGGAGAGATGAGTGTCTTCTCAAATAAACAAAAATTGAAAGAATATGTCACCACTAAGCCAGCCCTACAAGAAATCCTGAGGGGGGCTCTCTGAGGGAAATGTTGCAAGGAACACAAGATACCAGAGACACCAACATAAGTATGAATCCCACAAAGGACACAATGATTCGAAACCCATATATTTCAAAAATAACACTGAATGTAAATGGACTGAATGATCCAATCAAAAGACATAGGGTAGCAGAATGGATGAAAAAAAGAAAATCAATCTATTTGCTGTCTACAAAAAAACTCATTTTAGACTGGAGGACACTTTCAGATTGAAAGTAAGGGGATAGAGAAAAATCTATCATGCAACTGGAAGCCAAAAGAAAGCTGGAGTAGGTATACGTATATCAGAAAAACTGGCTTTAAAGTGAAGACTGTAAAAAGGGATAAAGAAGGGCATTATATAATAATTACAGGGTCTATCCATCAGGAAGAGATAACAATTATAAATTTCTAAGCACCAAATATGGGAGCACCTAAATACATAAAACAACTAATCACAAACAGAAACAAACTTATAGATAACAATGTGCTGATAGCAGGGGACTTTAATACTCCACGTATAGCAATGGAAAGATCAAGTAGACAGAAAATCACAAAATAAACAATGGATATGAATGACACATTGGAACAGATGGATTTGACAGATAAATTTAGAACTCAACATCCTGAGCCTGTGGAATTCACTTTCTTCTCAAGTGCTCATGTCACAGCTTGCAAGATAGATCACCTACTGGGACATGATACAGCCCTCAATAAATATAAAATAATTAAGATCATACCATGCACACCTTTCAGATCTCAATGCTATGAACCGTGAAATCAACCACAGGAAGAAGACTGGAAAACCTCCAAAAACATGGAGGCTAAAGACCACCCTACTAAAAAACGAATGGCCCAATCAAGCAATTCAAGGAGAAATTTAAAAATATATTGAAACAAATGAAAATGAAAATACAACAATCCAAACTCTATGGGATAGAGCAAAGGCAGTCCTAAGAGGAAAGTACATTGCACTCCAGGCCTATGTCAAGAAATTAGAAAAAGCACAAGTAAAAAATCTAACAGCACACTTAAAGTNCCAAAGAGTTTTTTTTTTTTTTTTAAATAAACAAAATTGACAAACCTCTAGCCAGGCTTCACAAAAAGAAAAGAGAGAGCACCCAAATAGACAAAATCATGAATGAAAAAGGACTGATTACAACCAACCCCTCAGAAATACAAGCAATTATCGGAGAATACTATGAAAAATTATATGCCAACAAACTACACAAGATAGAAGAAATGGACAAATTCCTAAACACACACTTACTCCCTACATTCACACGGGAATAGATAGAATATGTAAACAGACCTATAATAGTGAGGAAATCGAAACAATTATCAAAAATCTCCCAACTAATAAGAACCCTGGGTCAGATGGCTTCTCAGGGGAATTCTACCAGACATTTCAAACAGAATTAATCCCCATTCTTCTCAAGCTATTCCATAAAATAGAAATTGCAGGAAAACTTCCAGACTCATTCTACGAAGCCAGCATCACTTTGATTGAGAAGCCAGACAGAGTCCCAGCAAAAGGACGAACTACAAGCAAATATCCTTGATGAATACAGATGAAAAACTCCTCAAGAAAATAGTTGCAAATTGAATCCAACAGCACATAAAAAGAATTATCCACCAGGATAGAGTGAGATTCATTCCTGGGTTACAAGTCTGGTTCAATATTCGCAAATCAATCAATGTGATACATCACATCAACAAAAGAAAAGATAAAAGCCATATGATTTTGTCAATAGATGCAGAAAAAAAAAAACATTTGACAAGATCCAGCATTCTTTCTTAATAAAGAATCTCGAGAAAGTCGGGAAGAAGGAACTTACTTAAACATCATAAAAGCCATCTATAAGAAGCCCTCAGCTAACATCATCCTCAACAGGGAAAATCTGAGAGCTTTCCCCCTGAGATCAGGAACACGACAGGGATGTCCACTCTCACCACTCTTGTTTAACATAGTGCTGGAAGTCCTAGCATTAGCAATCAGACAACAAAAGGAAAGCAAAGGCATCACAATTGGCAAAGAAGAAGGCAAACTTTCATTTTTCGCAGAAGACATGATACTCTACATAGAAAACCCGACAGACTCCACCAGAAGCCTACTAGAACTGATCTATGAATTCAGCAATGTTGCAGGATACACAAACAATGTACAGAAATTGGGTGCATTTTTATATACCAATAATGAAGCAACGAAAAGAGAAATCAAGAAATTAATCCCATTCACAATTGCACAAAACAAAATAAAATACCTAGGAATAAACTTAACCAAGGATATAGGAGATCTTTATGGTGAAAACTATAGAAAACTTTTGATGGAAATTGAGGAAAATACAAAGAAGCGGAAAAACATTCCAAGCTCTTGGGTTGGAAGAATAAATATTGTTAAAATGTCATTATTACCCAAAGTAATCTACACATTAAATGCAATCCAATCAAAATCCCACCAGCATTCTTCTCAAAACTAGAACAAAACTATCCTAAAATTTGTATAGAACCACAAAAGACCCCGAATAGCCAAAGTCATATTGAAGAAGAAAACCAAAATGGGAGGCATCACCATCCCAGATTTTAGCTTCTACTATAAAGCTGAAATCATCAAGACAGTATGGTATTGGCACAAAAACAGGCATATAGACCAATGGAATAGAATTGAGAACTCAGAATTGGACCCACTAATGTATGGCCAACTAATCTATGACAAAGCAGGGAAGAGCATCCTATGGAAAATAGCCTCTTTAACAGATAGTGGTAGGAGAAATGGACAGCAACAAGCAGAAAATGAAACTAGATCATTTTCTCACACCATACACAAAAATAAAATGGATAAAAGACCTAAATGTGAGACAGGAAACCATCAAAATCCTAAAGGAGAAAGCAGGAAACAACCTCCTTGATCTCAACTGCAGCAATTTCTTACTTGGCACATCCCCAAAGGCAAGGGTATCAAGAGCAGAAATGAACTACTGGGACCTCATCACGATAAAAAGCTTCTGCATGGCAAAGGAAACAATCCATACAACTAATAGGCTACCGACAGAATGGGAAACGATAGTTGCAGATGACATATGAAATAAAAGGCTAGTATCCAAAATTTATAAGGAAGTCACCAAACTCCACACCTGAAAAACAAGTAATCCTGTGACGAAATGGGCAAAAGATATGAACAGACACTTCTCCAAGGATGACATCCAACTGGCCATCAGACAGATGAAACGATGCTCATATCCCTCCTCATCAGGTAAATACTAATCAAAATCACACTGAGATACCACCTCACACAGGTCAGATTGGCTAAAATGAACAAATCAGGAGACTCTAGATGCTGTAGATGATGTGGAAAAATGGGCACCCTCCTACACTTTTGGTGCGAATATAACCTGGTGCAACCCCTCTGGAAAAACACTTTGGAGGTTCCTCAAAAAATTAACAATAGAAGTCCCCTATGACCCAGCAATAGCACTGCTAGGAATTTACGCAAGGGATACAGGAGTGCTGATTCATAGGGGCACATGGACCCCAATGTTCATAGCAGCACTCTCAACAAGAGCCAAAACATGGAAAGAGCTTAAGTGTCCTTCAACGGATGAATGGATCAAGAAGATGTGGTATATGTATAGAATGGAATACTACATGGCAATGAGAAAGAATGAAGTCTGGCCATGTGTAGCAACATGGATGGAACTTGAGGGTGTTATGCTGAGCGAAATAAGTCAGGCAGAGAAGAACAGATACCATGTTTGCACGTGTAGGAGGATTAGGAGGAACTTAACGGAGTACTGTGGGGGACAAGAAGGGGAAAAATAGTGGGGGAGAGGGAGGGGGGGTGATGGGCATGCGGGAGTGGACCAGTTGGGATGAGCACTTTGTGTTATATGTAAACCAAATTGACTATAAACTGTTTAAGGAAGAAAGTAAATAAATAAATAAAGTCAAACATATCTTTGAAAAAAAAATAAAAGGGAATGAGGTTTGGAAAATATCATACTATATTTTACGTTACAAGCTCCAGGGAAACTCCTGTACATTACACGCTGACTAACACAACCATATCCTGGGAGAAACTGGGCCTTCTTCTTATATAAAGACAAGTTTTTATCCCAGATACTTGGCT
>NW_027529465.1:0-13347 GCF_008692635.1 Crocuta crocuta | reverse complement strand
GACTATACTAGGTAGGTCCTGGAAAGAGCATCCCTGGTACCTGTTTGACCTATTTAACTACAGACTACATGTACCTACTGCCTTTTAGTGAACCTGTTGCTAGAGTTTCAAGTTTTGTCTCAAACAAGTTACTTTCTAATGTGTTGATATAATTTGGTGGACGATTTAAGAAGAAAAAAATTGACTTGAATATTTTTTTCTCCTTTAAGTATCTTTACCTTTATATCTATTAAAGTTACCAAGTTTTTTTTTATACCGAAACTTGTAGTGAGTTATTTTTCAGACTCTCTCCTCCAAAAGGTAATAATAATCACAGCTATTCTTCTCTCACTTGATTTTTTAATTTACCACAATTGAGTTCACATGAATCCAACATAACCATCAAATTTGGGTTATTCATTCAGATGAGTTAATCAAGCATTTTTTTTTCTGATACAGAGAGACAGCTTGAGCAGGGGAGGGTCAGAGAGAAAGGGAGACACATCTGAAACAGGCTCCAGGCTCTGAGCTAGCTTTCAGCACAGAACCTGACGCGGGGCTCGAACCCACGAACCGTGAGATCATGAACTGAGCCAAAGTCAGATGCTTAACCAACTGAGCCACCCAGGAGCCCCAATCGAGCAATTGTTAAGGACTACAGGTTTGTGTCTCTCCCAAACTCTTATGTAGAAACTCTAATCACCAGTGTGAGAGTATTTAGAGAATGGCGTATTTGGAAGGTATCTGTGACAGGAGGGTCGTGGTCGGCTGATGGGATTAGTACACTATTAAAAAGTGACAGGAAAGAACTTTCTCTCCCTCTCTCTTTCCCACTCTCTTTTTGGGACATGTGAGGATATAGCAAGAAGGCAGCTGTCTATAAGCCAAGAAAAATGCCCTCTACAAACATCGGATCTTCTGACACCTTTTTGAATTTCCAGATCCCAGAACTGGGAAAATGAATGTTTATTGTTTAAGCACTCAATCTAAGGTATGTTTGTTATAGCAGCTCTCAGTAATACATCAATCAACAAAACAAAACAGCAACAGAATTATGCAAATTATACTGATATCTTCTGAGAGGTCCATGAAGTATAATTTTCACTTGCAAATCAGTTGTGGACAATAAAGTGTAAGTCTGGCCTAAATCTGCCCCTTCACTGCTTTGGTACCCATTCATTACATCTATATGTATTTGTGTAACTAAGCATATCATTTCATTTGTTCTCCTCAAGTACCCTGTAAAGGAGGCAGAGCAAAGATTATATTGCCCCAATTTCAGCTCTTGGCACAGTGTCTGGAAGATTTTTAAAAATACACAAAGTGTTTGACAGATTAATAACCAGTACACAGAAATACTGCTACTAGAGCTCATAACACTTAAGTCCTTGCACAAGGATGTTTTACAAGCTATCATTTTCTACTTATTTTGAACTTTTGATGAAAGTTTGTCTTCTCTTCTAAACTCCATGTGACTAAAGATAATGTCTTATTCTTTTATACCCGCAGAACCCACTACTATGCCTTGAATATTTTGAATACTCAATAAATCTTTGTTGATTTCATTTAAGCCAGACTATTAATACAAACTAATGTGGTTTTAAATATGAGGAGTTGAAACTTGTAAAACTAAAACCAAAAATTCAACAAGTACATTTATGAATGATGATGATTCAGATTAATGATAGTAAGGAGTCATAAATATTTCTTTTCTATAAAAAAATCATTCTCCAGTGGCACCTGTGTGTCTCAGTCGGTTACGTATCTGACTTCAGCTCAGGTCATGATCTCATGGTTTGGGAGTTCAAGCCTCACATCAGGCTCTGTGCTGACAGCCTGAAGCCTGGAACCTGTTTCAGATTCTGTGTTCCCCTCTCTTTCTGCCCCTCCTCCACTCACAGTTAATCTGTCTGTCTGTCTCTCTCTCTCAAAAATAAGTAAACATTAAAAAAAAGTCATTCTCCAAAACTTTTATCCTTAACCTGGCATTGAGCAACACAAATGTTACAAAATAATGTCAAAGTCAAGGCTTTTCTTTTGTATTGTTGTTGTCTATGATTTAATAATACAATTTAGAAATAAACTATTAATCTTACTTTTATCATTCACTGTCTAAGTCAAGGTTTTTCCATACCCAAATACAGATTTCAATGAATATTAATTCTGATTTAGGGAAAGTATTTTTTAAAATTTTTAATGTTTATTTATTTTTGAGAGACAGAGTGTGAGCAAGGAAGGGAGAGCAGAGAGAGAGAGAGACAGAGAGAGACACACACAGAATCCGAAACAGGCTCCAGGCTCTGAGCTCTCAGCACAGAGCCCAATGCGGGGCTCGAACTCACGAAGCATGAGATCCTGACCTGAGCTAAAGTCAGATGCTACCAACTAAGCCACCCAGGCGCCCCAAGGAAAAAATAGTTTTTAAAGTAGAAATAACTCCCTGTGTACCATGCTAATATAATAGCACAGTTAACATCAACAACTGGCCTATTATACAACCCATTAAATTCAGACACTAAGACTGTATACTGTGAATACATACTAAGTTTCATAGTAGAGACAAGAGCTCCTTTTCTTGATGTGAGTCTTAACAATAAACAAGCTGAATCCAAATTAAATAATGAAAATGATGTTTTCATAACAAACTGCCTTGTAAATTAATTCATATGTTAAAAAGCAACTGCTGCTGTGGCAAAAAGAATGTTTTATATTTTTATCCTCTTCAATCAAAGAGGAGGAAGAAGGAAAAAGAAACCTTCATTGTATATAAAACCTTATGCACTTTGACATGAGTCCTTGCAGCCATGATCTCTTTTGGATTGAAACAAACTTAAACCATATTCCATTTCACAAAAGCAAAATGTGCTGAACATGTGGTTTTTAAAATAGAAGCATGTGCATCAGATGTTTTGCATGAAGATCTTTTCTCTGAAATGTCTCTGGGGAAACTTCATTACCAAAATACAGGGAGCACAGGAAAAGGGTGAAACAGAATGAGATCAAACATTCCTTAAAGGGGATGGCCCAGGCAGAGGCATAAATGACATTTGATATACACACTCAGGAGCTCCTGTTGAGTGCTCTCTTTGGTAACCCGGATCAGGATGCTTGTTTAGTGGATAAAAGTGTAACTTTAGAAATTGACAGGAACTCTTGTGTTCTGACACCTGTATTCTCAGCTAGAGGTGGTGGAAGGGGTATTAAATAAGCACACATTTCAAACTTCATTCTATTTTGCTTTCTTACAACTTTCTGGTTTCAAAAGAGCCATTTATGAAACTGGCAGTTTAAGGACACATTGACAACACTCACTGGCCATTATGATATAGTTCATATTCTGTCCTTTCATTGCTAAAATACTTTTTCAAATCTATAACCACAAACTGTGGATCAATCTGATATTACTTTTACTGTAATAGATGATGTAAATTAGCATATGAGTGGGTATCTTTGTTATAGACGTTATCAATAATGCTATTTATATCTAAAATAAATGCTATGAACTTTGAAAGCAATCAGCAGAGACAATCAACAGTGAATATTAGCACTTCAAGGACATCATCCTTTTCAGACTGGAAAAAAAAGAGGTTGGGCTGTGAATTTTGACCTAGGAATATAATAATATCTTCCTAGATCTCATTATGCCTTATGTCCATTTAAGGCCATCTGGGGCCCAAGATGATGAAAGACTGGTGCAGATTTATGAGCCTCTAGATCTAGCAATAGCCCTCTGGATATTAGGTTGGATTAGTAGATTTACTGCTAATATAAACACTGTGAGGCAAATTCTGCCTGACACATCTGCACTATAAGTCTCTGAAAATTGTAGCAAGTTGAGCTTTTGAAGAGCTGACAGCAGCCTTTATGCTCCAGGCACAGGCTGCATGCGGTTTGCCGTGAAGTGCAGTTCTTCATATCTGCATTCCCTTCACATATGCAACGACAGCCCCTTTCCCTCCACTCCATGATCATAGCCTTTGTAAGCCAAAAACTTAAATTGCTCATATATTCTTATCTAGACCAAGCAAATGTTGAGTCAATTTTTGCATAAGAAATATGTGACATGAAAAAGGGAGAAAGGGCATGTATGCCCTTCATTTCAGCCAAAGAAGCTTTCTGAAAACAAATTTTTACTTCAATTCCTGTTAAATCACAGATGAAGCTATACATTTGTATCTGAGGAGCCATTATAGAATTTTGGGATTCTCACAGGAATTCTTGAATGTTTTTCAAATTAGGGCGTCCGTAATATGAAAACATAAGTAGTAATATTTTCATCTGTGATATGATAAGGTACATTTCAACTAATATAATTATATAGAGACATCTGAGCAGAAATCATGTGAGCAAGCATTAGAGACAACATATAAAAAGATCCAGAAATTGTATGTATAATTTAAACCTGAATGACACTAAATTCTACTAAATAAATCCTAGCCTACTATTTATCTGACGAATCTTGTAATAATATTAATAACTATATCATTTTTTAAAAAATACACACAATACTTTATTAAGAATAATTAATTCCTATTCTTTTTCTTATACAATTAAGAAAGATGAATGGAACTGGCATGAACATTGTTTAAACACCATAGATGCATAGTACTAAAATAATTATTTTAGTAGTTTATTGTCGCTTGGCTCGAGATTAACAATATCATTTTTAACCTCCTATTATATGCCTTGCTTTTTACATTTGCCAGCATTGATCTTCCCCAAACAGAATGAGGTCAATATCCTTATCTCCATTTTACACATAAAGAAATGAAGGTAGAAAAAATAAGTGACTAATCCAGGACCCGAAGTGGAGCCAAAATTTAATCCTTGATATCTCTGTTTCTAAAATTCTCCATTTTTGACTATAGCACTGTTATGAGTTGAATTATGTCTCTCCCAAGTATGTATGAAATGGGATTATTTCACATATGTAAGGTTTGATATTGGTTTTCCTTTTCTTTTTTTTTTAAGTTTTTATTTAAATTCCAGTTAGTCAAATGCTGCTTTAAATAAGTTTCAGGTACACAATATAGTGATTTATATTGCACTCTATTTCCATGCATCACCCTGTGCTCATCACAAGTGCACTCCTTTTTTAAAATCTTTGAAAAATTTTAATGTTTTTATGTATTTCTGAGAGAGAGACAGAGAGAGAGAGAGACAGAGAGAGAGAGTGAACAGGAGAGGGTCAGAGAGAGAGGGAGACACAGAATCTGAAGCAGGCTCCAGGCTCTGAGCTAGCTGTTAGCACAGAGCCTGACACGTGGGGCTCAAACCCACTAACCATGAGATCATGACCTGAGCCAAAGTCGGACTCTCAACCGACTGGGCCACCCAGGAGCCCCTACAAATGCACTCCTTAATCCACATCACCTACCTAACCCATCCATCAACCTACCCCCCTTCTGGTAACCATCAGTTTGAACTCCATACTTAAGGATCTGGTTTGCTTCTCTTTCTTTCTTTTTTTTCTTTGCTCATTTGTTTTGTTTCTTAAATTCCACATATGAGTGAAATCATATGATATTTGTCTTTCTCTGTCTGACTTATTTCACAGAGCATAATATTCTGTATTTCCATCCATGTTATTGCAAATGATAAGATTTCATTTTTATGGCTGAGTAATATTCCATTGTATTACATGCCACCTCATCCTTATTTATTCATCATCTGAAGAACATTTGGGCTCTCTCCATAAATTGGCTATTGTAGATAATGCAGCTATAAACATCAGGGTGCATTTACCCATTTGAATTAATATATGTGTTTTATTTGCGTAAATACCTAGTGCTACAATTGCTAGATTACAGGGTAGTTTTATTTTTAACTTTTTGAGGAAACTCAATACTGTTTTCTAGAGTGTTTTCATCAGTTTGAATTTCCACCAAATGTGCAAGAGGCCTTTTATCCACATTCTTGACAAAATCTATTATGTCTTGTTATTGATTTTAGCCATTCTGACAGAGGGTAGATGATATCTCATGGTAGTTTTGATTTGGATTTCTCTATAGATGAATTATGTGGATCAAATTTTCATGTATCTGTTGGCCATCTTCCTGTCTTCTTTGGAAAATATCTATTCATAACTTCTGCTAACATTTAATCAGGTTAAAGTAATCTAAATCAATTAAAGAAGTGACAAGAATTAAAGAGGGCACTTCTTGTGATGAGCACTGGGTGTTGTATGTAAGTGGTGAATATCTAAATTCTACACCTAAAACTAATATTGTTCTCTATCTTAACTAACTGGAATTTAAATAAATATTTGGGGAAAAACACAATAGAGTAGACCAATGAGACCAGGAGCTGATTATTGGAATAATCAATAAAATTGATAAACCTCTAGCTACACTTAACAAAGGAACAGAAAAAGATCCAAATAAATAAAGTCACAAAATAGAGGATAAATGACAACCAAGAACACAGAAGTACACACAATTCTAAAATAATGTTATAAAAATTGTATAGTAACAAAAAGGACAAACCTACAAGAAGTGGATAAATTCCTAAAAACATATAATGTACCAAAACTATAAAAGCAACAAAGAGAAAAATTGAAAAGACTGATAATCAGTAAAGAAGTGGAATTAGTAATCAATGAATTCCCAACAGAAAAAAAGTCCAGGAAGAGAGGGCTTCGTGGATGAATTCTACCAAACATATTAAGAAGAGTTATTACTTTTCAAATTATTGTAAAAATAGATATGGAAGGAAAACTTCCAAATTCATTCTATGAGGACATGATTACCCTGATACCAAAACCAGATAAAGATGTTACAATGAAAGAGAAGTACAGGCCAATATATCTGATGAACATAGATTCAAAAATCCTCAACAAAATACTCATAAACNTTGAAGTGGTATTTATTCCTGTCTTGCAAGCATGGATCAATATTTATAAATCAATTAATGCTATACATCATGCTAATAAAGCATAAAAACTTTATGATAATACTAATAAATAGAAAAATAGCACTGACAAAGCAGAACACATATTCATGATAAAACTTTCAACAAAGTATGTTTAGAAGAAACATACCTCAACACAATAAAGGCCAGAAATGAAGAACACACAGCTGACAACATACTCAGTGGTGAAAAACAGAGCTTTCCTCTAAGGTCAGAAACAAACAAAGATGTCTACTCTTACCACTTTTATTCAACTTAGTACTGAAGTCCTAGCCAAAGCAATCAGACACAGAAAGAAATAAAAGACATCCAAATTGGTAAGGAAGAAGGAGAATTTTCACTATTTGCAGATGACATGCTGTTATATGTAGAACATCCTGATGACCCCCACCAAAAAACTACTAGAACTGAAGGAGAAAGCTGGGGAGGAATTAAAAGCAATTGAAATCTCACTGTCCTTGCAAGGTGCTATTTTTGCTCAATACCTTCAGAGTTGTATCAAGTACAAAAGATAAATAACTCTTAGATAGAAGAAATCTGTCAAGCCCCCTTTTTCTTTTCTTTTTTTTTTTTTATTTTTTATTTTGTTCAGGTTTTTATATAAATTCTAGTTAGTTAACATATAATGTATTTTTTGTTTCANGACATATTAAAGGCAATATATGAAAAAACACAGCTAATATCATCCTCATTGGGGAAAAGTTGAGAGGTCTTCCTTTATAGTCAAGAACAAGAGAAGGATGTCCACTCTCAGCAATTTTATTCACCATAGTATGAGAAGCCATAGCCTTAGCAATCAGACAACAAAAAGAAAGAAAAGGCATTAAATAAATAAATAAATAAATAAATAAATAAGTGACATCAGATCGTTAAAGAAGAGGTCAAACTTTCATTATTTGCAGATGATACGATACTTTATATAGAAAATATGACAGACTCCACTAACACACTGCTGGAACTCATAAATGAACTCGGTAAACTTGCAGGACTCAAAATCAACGTAATGTAAATATGTTATGTTTCTAAACACTGATAATGAAACATCAGAAAGTAAAAGTAATGAATGAACTCCAATTACAATTGCACAAAAAACAATCCTACACATCAGAATAAACCTAAACAAAGGCAATGAAAAACCTGTACCCTGAAAACAATAAAACACTGATGAAAGGATTTTGAAAGTAACACAAAGAAATGAAAAGGCATTCCATGCTCATGGATTGCAAGAATAAATATTGTTAAAATGTCTATACTAAAAAAAAAATCTACACATTTGAAGCTATCCTTTTAAAAATGCCACCAAAATTTTTTATAAAGCTAGAACAAACAATCCTAAAATTTGTAAGGGACCAATGGAGGCCTTGAATAGCAAAAGAAAACTTGCGAATGAAAATCAAAGATGAAAGTATTACAGCTCTGGACTTAAGTTATATTAGAAAACTGTAGTAATCAAGACAGTATGGTACTGGGACAAAAAAAAGACACATAGTTCAATGGAGCAGAATAGAATATCCAGAAATGGACCCACAACAATATGGTCAAGGGAAACAAAAGCAAAAATAAAGTTTTGGGAATACATAAAAATAAGAGTTTCTTCACAGTGAAAGAAATGACCAACCAAACAGAAAGGCAATGTACACAATGAGAGAAGATATTTGCAAATGACATATCTGATAAGGCTTTAATATTCACATTATATAAATAATTTATAAAACTCAACACCCAAAACCCTTCCAGCATCAGTTTATTCCGACAGTTAAGAGTTTGTTTTATGTTTTGACTCTTTTTTCCTCCTATGTTCTTCATCAGTTTTTTCCTTATATTCCACATATGAATGAAATACAATTGTAGTTATCTTTCCCTGATGGATTTATTGCACATAGCACAATACTCCCTAACTCCATCCACATTGTTGGAAATGGCAAGATTTCATTATTTTCTAGGGTACCTCGGTGGCTTAGTAGGTTAGATATCTGACTATTTGCTTTGGCTCAGGTCATGATCTAATGGTTCATGAATTCAAGCCCGTATCAGGCTCTGTGCTGATGGTGTGGAGTCAGCCTGGGATTCTTTCTCTCTCTCTGCCCATCTCCTGCTCACACACACTCACACACACACTCAAAATTAATTAAACTTTAAGAAAAAGGATTTCATTATTTTTGATGACTGTGTAATATTCCTCAATTACTTCTCTCTATGGATGATAGATACATAGATGATAGATAGATAGATAGATGATAGATAGATAGATAGATAGATAGAAAGATAGATAGATAGATAGATAGATAGATAGATAGATAGATAGATAGAGATATATCACATCCTCTTCATCAATTCGTTGGTTGATGAACATTTGGACTGTTTCCATAATTCGGCTATTGTTGATGATACTGCTAAAACCATCAAATTGCATGTATCGCATCAAATCAGCATTTTTGTATCATTTGGGAAAATGCCCAGTAATGCAATTCCTGTCATACGGTAGTTCTGTTTGTTTGTTTGTTTGTTTGTTTAACTTTATGAGGAACATCCGGTATTATTTTCCAGAGTGGCTACACCAGTTTACAATCCCATCAACAGAGCAAGAGGGTCCCTGTTTCTCCAAATTCTCATGAGCATTCTGACAGGTGTGAGGTGGTATCTCATTGTACTTTTGATTTGTATTTCACTGATGTTGATCATCATTTCATCTGTCTGTTGGACATATATATGTATGTGTTCTTTGGAAAAATATCTTTTCATGTCTTTTGCCCATTTATTTTATGTAATTTTAAAGATTTATTTATTTATGTATTTATTTTGAGAGAGGGAGAGATACAGTATGAATGGGGGAAGGGCAAAGGGACAGGAAAAGAGAGGCTCCACACTATCAGCACAGAGCCTGACATGGGGCTTGAACTCACAAACCATGAGATCATGATCCGAACTAAATCAAGAGTTTGACACTTAACCAACTGAGTCACCCACGTGCCTCACTTCTGTCCACTTTTTAACTGGATTATTTGTTTATTGGGGGTTGAGTTTTATAAATTCTTTATAGTTTTTGCATACTAACCCTTCATCAGATATGTAATTTGCGAATATCTTCTCCCATTCCTGAAGTTGCCTTTTAGTTTCCTTGATTTTTTATTTTGCAGTGAAGAAGTTTTTTTTTTTAATTTTTTTATCTTCATGAAGTCCAAATAATTTATTTTTGCTTTCCTTTCCCTTGCCGCAAGAGACATATCTAGTAAGAAGTTTCTATGGTTGAGGTCAAAGAGGTTTGCACCTGTGTTATCCCCTATGATTTTGATGGCTTCCTGTCTCATGTTTAGGTCTTTCATTCATTACAAATTTATTTAAAGTGATCCAGCTTCATTATTTTGCATGTCGGTCTCCAGTTTTCCAAACACCATTTGTTGAAGAGTGTTCCCATTGCATATTCATTCTTGTTTTGTTGAAGATTATTTGACCATATAGTTGTGAGTCTTTTTCTGGGATTTCTATTCTATTCCAATGACCTATGTGTCTGTTTTTTTGTGCCAGCACAATACTGTCTCATTACAGCTTTGTAATGTAACTTGAATTCCGGAATTGTGATGTTTCTAGCTTTGCTTTTTCAAGATTGCTTTGTCTATTTGAGGTCTTTTCGTGGTTCCATATAAATTTTAAGATTATTTCTTCTAGCTCTGTGAAAAATGTTGGAGGTATTTTGATAGAGATGGCATTAAATGTGTAGATTGCTTTGGGAAGTATAGACATTTTAGCAATATTTGTTGTTCTAGTCCATGAGCATGCAATGCAATGTTTTTCCATTTCTCTTGTTTCTTCTGCAATTTCGTTCATCACAGCTATATAGTTTTCAGAGTACAGGAATTTTACCTGTTTGGCTAGGTTTATTCCTAGGTATACTTTTGGTGTAATTGTAAATGGAATTGATTCCTTTTTTTCATTTTTCTTGGTTGTTTACATTTATTTATAACTGGAGTGGGGGATGGGCAGAAAGAGGGTGAAAGAGAATCCCAAGCAGACTCTGCACTCTCAGAATGGAGCCTGGCATGGGGCTTGATCTCTTGAACCATGACATCATGAACTGGACCAAAATCAAGAGTCAGACACTAAGAGACCTGAGCCAACCAGGCTTCCTAAGAGGATTTATTCATTGATTTCCCTTTCTACTGATTTTTGATATATATAAATGCAACTGATATCTATACATTAATTTTCTATACAGCAACTTTACTGAATTCATGTATCAGTTCTAGCAATTTTTTTGGTCATGTCTTTCAGATTTTCTGCAAAGATTATCATGTCATCATGTCATCTGTAAATATTAAAATTTTGACTTTTTCCTTGCAGAAGTGGATGACATTTATTTCTTTCTGTTGTCTAATCACTCAGACTAAGACTTCCAGTACTGTTATATACGAGTAGTTAGAGTGGACATCCCTGTCTTGTTCCTGACCAGAGAGGAAAAGCTTTCAATTTTTCCCCATTGAGGATGAGATTTTCTGTGGGATTTTCATATATGGCCTTTTATTATGTTGAAGTATGTTCCCTCTATCCATATTTTGTTGAGTTGTTTTTTCAAGAAGGATACTGTACTTTGTCATATGCTTTTTATGCATCTATTGAAAGGATCATATGGTTTTTATTCTTTCTTTTATTAATGTGGTGTTTCAAGTTGATTTATTAGAAAATATTGAACCACCCTTACCATCCAGAAATAAATCCCAATTAATCGTGTTGACTGACACTCTTAATATACTACTGGATTTAATTTCCTAGTACCTTGTTGAGAACTTTAGTATTCATGTTCATTAGGGATATTGGCATGTCATACCTTGTTTAGTGGGATCTTTGTCTGGTTTTGGATCCAAGATAATGCTGGCCTCATAGGATGAGTTTGGAAGTTTTCCGTCCATTTTTAATTTTTGAAATAGTTTGAGAACAATAGGTATTAATTCTTCCTTAAATGCTTGGTAGAATTCCCCTGTGAAGCCATCTGTTCCTGGACTTTTGTTTGTTGTGAGATTTCTGATTACTTATTCACTTTCCTTGTTGGTTATTGGTCTGATCACATTTCCCTTTTATTGTTGTTATACTGTTTGCACTTTATATGTTTCTAGGAATTTATCTATTTCCTTGAGGTTGTTCAATTTCTTGACATATAATTTTTACAATATTCTCATATAATTGTTTGCATTTCTTTTTTTTTAATTTTTTTNATCCCCACAAGTGCCTTCCTCCATGCCCATCTCTCCCCTCCCCCCCGACACACATCAGTCCTCAGTGTGTTCTCAAGAATCTTATTCTTGAGAACAAGATTCTCAAGAGTCTTTTATGGTTTGCCTCTCTCCCTCCCCCCACTATTTCCCCCCTTCTGTCAGTCCTCAGACCCATTTCATGGGTATTCATAACTATTTGATATTTATATAGCTCTGTTGGAGGGATGAGTATTTGAAGTAGTAGGGTCCTCCTACTAGTCTGCTATCTTAGCTCCTCCTGAAAACACTTCTACTTATTCTATTGGTTTTTAGTTTCTCTATCATTTATTTCTTCTCTAATCTATTATTTACTTCCATATGCAAGCTGTTTGGTTTCATTTTTAGATCATTCAGTGCTAAAGTTAGGTTGTTTATTGGAGATATTTCTTGCTTCTTGAAGTAAGCCTATATTGCTCTATACTTCCACACTTTGCACTGCTTTTCCTGCATCCCAAAGGCTTTGGATCATTGTGCTTTCATTTTTAATTTGTTTCTATGTATTTTTGATTTTCGTCTTTCATTTTCATCTTGATTCATTCATTGTTTGTTAATATGTTGTTTAACCTCCATGCATTTATGTTATTTCCAGATTTTTTTTCTTGTGGATGACTTCCTGTTTCACAGTGCTGTGGACAGAAAAGATGCATTGTATGGTTTCAATCATCTTGTGTTTGTAGAGTTCTATTTTCTGACCTACTATTTGATCTATTCTAGAGAATGTTCCATGTGAACTTTAAAACAAAGTGTATTCTGCTCTTCCAATATTCAATATGCTAAATATATATATTGGGTCTATTTAGTCCAGTGTGTCATTGAACGCCATTGTTTCCTTATTGAATTTCCATTTAGATGGTCTGTCCATTAATGTAAATGAGGTGATAAAGTTCCCTATTATTTATTATTGTTCTTTTTTTTCTTTCATGGTTTATTATCAAGTTGGTTTCCATATAACAGTCAGTGCTCCTCCTAACAAATGACCTCCTCCATGCCCAACACCTCCTTCTTCTCTCACCTACCCCCATCAGCCCTCAGTTTTTCTCAGTATTCAAGAGTCTCTCATGGTTTGCCTCCCTCCCTCTTCCCAACTATTTTCCCCCTTCTCCTCCCTCATGGCCCTCTGTTAAGTTTCTACTGATCCACCTATAAGTGAAAACATATGGAATCTGTGTTTCTCTGCCTGACTTATTTCGCTCAGCATAACACACTCAAGTTC
>NW_027529464.1:43165-45499 GCF_008692635.1 Crocuta crocuta | reverse complement strand
AGTCTGGAAGTTTTCCTTCAATTTCTATTTTTTGGAATAGCTTCAGTAAAAATGGTATTAATTCTGGTTTAAATGTCTGGTAGAATTTCCTTGGAAAGTCATCTTCTCAGGGCTCTTATTTGTTGGGAGATTTTTGATAACTGATTCCATTTCCTCACTAGCTATGGGTCTGTTCAGATTTTCTATCTCTTCCCATGTGAATTTTGTGAGTGTGTGTTTAAGAATTTGTCCATTTCTTCTAAGTTGTCCAATTTGTTGGCATATACTTTTTCATAGTATTCCCTGATAATTGCCTGTATTTCTGAGGGGTTGGTTGTAACCAGTCTTTTTTCATTCATGATTTAGTCTATTTGAGTGCTCTCTCTTTTCTTTTTGAGAAGCCTGGCTAGAGGTTTCTCAATTTTGTTTATATTTTCATAAAAAAAAACTCTTGGTTTCGTTGATCTGTTCAACTGTTTACTTGGTTTCTATCTTATTTATTTCTGCCCTGATTTTTATTATTTCTCTTCTCCTACTGGGTTTGGGGTGCTCCTGTTGCTTTCCCTCTAGTTCGTTTTGATGCGCTGTTAGATTTTGTACTTGCACTTTTTCTAATTTCTTGAAATAGGCCTGCAGTGCAATGTACTTTCCTCTTAGGACTGCTTTTGACGAATCACATTGAGTNAGTGAATTCCATGGCCTCAGGAGGTAGAGTTCTAAATATATCTGTCTAATCCATTTGGTCCAATGTGTCTATCAAACCCATTGTGTCTTTAGTGATTTTCTGTCTATTTGATGTATCCATTGCTGTAAGTGGATTATTAAAGTCCCCTGCTCTTAGCACATTCTTATCCATAAGAGTGTTTCTGTTTGTGATAAATTGTTTTATATATTTAGGTGCTTCCATATTCGGTGCGTAGACATTTATAATTGTTAGTTCTTTCTGATGGGTAGACCCTGTAATTATTATATAATGCTCTTCTTCATCCCTTGTTACTGCTTTTACTTTAAAGTCCAGTTTGTCTGATATAAGTAGAGCTACTCCAACTTTCTTTTGACTTCCAGTAGCATGATATATATTTCTCCATCCCCTTATTTTCAATCTGAAGGTGTCCTCCAGTCAAATAGATGGATTTTGGTTTTTTTATCCATTTTGTTACCCTATGTCTTTTGATTGGATCATTCAGCCCATTTACATTCAATGTTATTATTGAAAAATATGGATTTAGAGTAATTGTGCTCTTCGTAGGATTGATGCTTGTAGTGGTGTCTCTGGTAGCTTTTGTTCCTTGCAAAATTTCCCTTATAAAGTCCCCCTTAGGATTTCTTGTACGTCTGGTTTAGTGGTGGTGAATTCTTTCAATTTTTCTTTATTTGGAAAGACTTTTATCTCTCTTTCTATTCTAAATGACAGGCTTGCTGGATAGAGAATTCTTGGCTGCATATTTTTCCTGTTCATCACATTGAAGATTTCCTGCCATTCCTTTCTGGCCTGCCAAGTTTTATTAGATAGGTCTGTAACTACTTTCATAGATTCTCCCTTTTTATGTTAAGGCCCTTTTATCCCCAGCTGCTTTCAGAATTTTCTTTGTCCTTATTCTTTGCCAGTTTCACTATGATATGTCTTGCAGAAGATCGATTCAAGTGACGTCTGAGGGAAGTTCTCTGTTGCTCTTGGATTTCAATACCTGTTTGGAGCAAGGATAACACAGAATAAACATGATAAAACATGTAATAATTTTACATGATGATATTTATTAAAGAGTACTGGATGACATAAGAGCATATAAATAAATGGGGACGANATTAAAACTGCCAAGTATATTTGAAAAAGAAGAAAAATGAGTAATGACTCTAATTCCCTACCTTATATAAAAGCATTGTGTAAATTTATAAAAATCAAAACAGTGTGGATATAGTTTAGGAATATAATAGCATACTAATAGATTTCCGAAATAGAGTATTTTTTAAAATTGGAATTTGGCATTTGATAAATGTGGCATTTAAAATCAGTATAGGGGTGCCTGGGTGGCTTCGGCTCAGGTCATGATCTCGCGGTTCATGGGTTTGAGCTTCGCATTGGGGTCTTTCCTGACNTAAGCAACTTAACTGAACAAGAATTTAGAACAATAGTCATAAAATTATTACCTGGAGGTGAAAAAGTCATGGAAGACATGAGAGAAGCTAATGCTACAGAGACTATGGAGCTTAGAAATATCTGTGTGATAGACCCTGTGTCCATGACATTTTCTAATTGTTTTTACTGAAAAGATAGTGACATTTCTATATTGATATTATCTAGCCACTATAATAAACTATCTTATTAATGCTTGTATTTTACCAGTTGATTCTCAT
>NW_027529464.1:41437-43127 GCF_008692635.1 Crocuta crocuta | reverse complement strand
CAATACCCTGTGCTCATTACAAGTGCCCTCCTTAATACCCATCACCCATCTAGCTCATCTCCCACCCACCCCCCTTCTTCAACCCTGTTGTTCTCTATCATTAAGAGTCTCCTGTGGTCTGTTTCCCTCCCTTCTCTTCTTCCCCACCCTTTCCCATATGTTCATCTGCTCTGTTTCTTAAATTCCACATATGAGTAAAATCATGGCATTTGTCTTTCTTTGATTGACTTATTTAACTTGGCATAATACATTTTAATTACATCTATGTCATTGCTAATGACAAGCTTTCATTCTTTTTTAAAAAAGTTTATTTATTTGTTTTGAGAGAGAGAGGGGGGGAGCAAGCATGAGAAGGGGAAGGGTAGAGAGATAGGCAGGGAGAGAATCTCAAGCAGGCTTTGTGCTTTCAGTGCAGAGCCTGATGCGGGGCTCAAACCCATGAACTGCGAGATCATGACCTGAGCCGAAGCCGGACGCTTAACTGACTGAACCATCCAGGCACCCCAGATCAGTCTGATTTAAAAAGACTATGCTATTTGAGCACCCAGATGGTTCAGTTGGTTAAACATCCGACTCTTGATTTCAGCTCAGGTCATAATGGGTTCAAGCCCTACGTCTGTTTCCACACTGTCAGTGCTGGACCTACTTGGATTTGTCTCTCTCCCTCTCCTTCTGCCCTCCTTCTCTCCAAATAAAAAACATTAATAAAATAGGCTTATGCTATTAACCCCTATATTGCTTCTAACAACACATGAGTCTATCCTGACCCAGAGGGTTCCACAACATAGTTTATTTCCACCCTTAGTGCTTCTTCTCAAACCTATATCCCGTCATATTCAACTGTTTTGAAAGGGAATGGGAATGCTATAGATTGAGGCCACCTTTGAGTTGTAGAAATACTTCTTTAAGAAGATGAATCTGATGATCATTTCCCAGATTTGGGACCTTAAATAAATTACTAAAATTCCCCCCAAAACCAGTTGCTCATTCTGTGAAATAAGAAAAATAATAGCGCCTCGTTTATGAGAGCTTTATGAACATTAAATAAGCCAATACATATAAAGTAGTTACCCAAGTCCTTGGCCCTTAAGTGTTCAAACATGTTCACAATTGCTGTCATTCTACCAGACAGTAGACATTTTACTACCACAGACTATCCAGCTCTGGCCACAACCTCCAGTTTATGCTCTAATTCTAAAAAATTCTCTGAAGCTCTCTGCATCTTGATACGCCTATCTAACTACCCATTAGGCTGAACTAAAAAAAAAAAGTCAAATATTGAAAATGTTTGCTGCATTTGAGGGATCCTCACTTCTAAACTTAGCAAAACTTTAGCTAAGTTTTTAATTTCAAGGGAAAGAAATACCATAAGCATAAAAGCAGAAAAACGAGTTAATTCCAAAGGAACAGACTTCAGACTTAACTACAGTAATAAATATTAACCCATTTTGCTTGATAGTTTCCATTTATTCCCCCAGATCCATCTCCTGTTTTCCCAGCAGTGTCATGGGAGGATGACCTATTATAGACTCTATCACCTCCAGCTTCTTTGATTTTCCCAGTACAAAATGGGAGGAAATGGCAGAACATTTGAGGGTATGAGAAGAGTGAGGTCAAGGTACCTCCCTCCAACTCTCTCTTCTCCCTAGCAATTCTATAAATTGAGTAATGTTTCTTTATCTACCTGTGA
>NW_027529464.1:34073-41104 GCF_008692635.1 Crocuta crocuta | reverse complement strand
ATTACAGGTATTTGTAAATATTCTCATCATTAAAGCATCTCTAGTTGAACCATTTTTAAAATATAAGTTATTGTAAAATTGACTAACATACAGTGTGTACAGTGTCCTCTTGGTTTGGGGGTTAGATTCCCATGGGTCATCACATACATACAAGACCCAGTGCTCATCCCAACAACAAGTGACCTCCTCAATGCCCATCACCCATTTTCCCTGCTGCCCACCCACTCCCATCTACTCTCAGTTTGGTCTCTGTATTTAAGAGGCTCTTATGTTTTGCCTCCCTCCCTCTCTGTTTCTAACTATTTTTATCCCATTCCCTTCCCCCACAAATGAGTGAAAACATATGATATCTCTCTTTCTTTGACTGACTTNTGATGGACTTTTAGACTTTTTCCATGATTTGGCTATTGTTGAAAGCACTGCTATAAACATTAGGGTACATGTGCCTCTATGAATCATCACTCCTGTATCCTTTGGATAAATTCCCAGTAGTGCTATTGCTGGTCGTAGGGTAGTTCTATTTTTAATTTTTTAAGGAATCTTCACACTGTTTTCCAGAGGGGCTGCACAAGTTTGCATTCCCACCAATAGTGCAAGAAGGTTGCTATTTCTCCACATCCTTGCCAACATCTGTTATTTCCTGAGCTGTTAATTTTAGCCACTCTGACTGGTGTTATATGGTATCTCAGTGTGGTTTTAATTTGTATTTCCCTGATGATGAGTGACATTGAGTATCTTTTCATGTGTCTGTTGGCCTCTGGATGTCTGCTTTGGAAAGTGTCTATTCATGTCATCTTCCCATTACATCACGGGATTATTTGTTTTTAGGGTGTTGAGTTTGGTAAGTTCTTTATAGATTTTGGACACTAACCCTTTATCCAATATATCATTTGCAAATATTTTTCCCATTCCGTCATTTGCCTTTTAGATTTCTTGATTGTTTCCTTTGCAGTGTAGAAGCTTTTTATCTTGATGAGGTCCTAATAGTTCATTTTTGCTTTTAATTACCTTGCCTTTGGAGATGTGTTGAGCAAGAAATTGATACGGCTGAGGTCAAAAAGGTTGTCGTCTGCTTTCTCCTCTAGGGTTTTGATGGTTTCCTCTCTCACATGTAGGTCTCTCAACCATTTTTACTTTATTTTTGTGTGTGATGTAAGGAAGTAGTCTAGTTTCATTCTTCTGCATGTTGCTATCCAGTTCTCTTAGTACAATTTGCTAAAGAGACTGTCCTTTTTCCATTGGATACTCTTTCCCACTCTGTCAAAGATTAGTTAGCCAGATATTTGTAGGTCCAATTCTGGGTTCTATATTCTATTCCATTGGTCTCTGTGTCTGGTTTTGTGCCAATACCATACTGTATTGATGATTACGGCTTTGCAGTAGAGGCTAAAGTCTGGAATTGTGATACCTCCTGTTTTAGTTTTCTTCTTCAATATTACTTTGGCCATTAGAGGTTCGTTTGTGGTTCCATACAAACTTTAGGATAGTTTGTTCTAGCTTTGAGAAGAATGCTGGTGCAATTTTGACTGGGATTGCATTGATGTGTAGATTGCTTTGGGTAGTATTGACATTTCAACAATACTTATTCTTCCGATCCATGAGCATTGAATGCTTTTTCCATTTCTTTGTGTCTTCTTCAATTTCCTTCATAAGTTTTCTATACTTTTCATCATACAGATCTTTTACATCATTGGTTAGGTTTATTCCTCGGTATTTTATGGTTCATGGTACAACTGTATATGGGATCAATTTCTTGATTTCTCTTTCTGTTGTTTCATTATTGGTGTATAGAAATGGGACCGATATCTGTACATTGATTTTGTATCCTGAGAGTTTGCTGAATGCATGTATCAGTTCTAGCACCCTTTTGGTGGAGTCTTTTGGGTTTTCCATGTAGAGTATCATGTCGTCTGCAAATAGTGAAAGTTTGACTTCTTCTTTGCCAATTTTGATGCCTTTTATCTCATTTTGCTGTCTGATTGCTGATGCTAGGACTTCCAACAGTGGTGAGAGCAGACATGTCTGTCTTGTTCCTCATCTCAGGGGGAAAGCTGTCAATTTACCCCCATTGAGGATGATATTAGCTGTGGGCTTTTCATTTATGGCTTTTATTATGTTTACGTATGTTCTTCTATTCCGTCTTTCTCAAGGGATTTTATTCAGAAATGATGCTGTATATTGTCAAATGCTTTTTCTGCATCTATTGACAGGATCATATAGTTCTTATTCTTTCTTTTATTCATGTGATGTATCACATTGATTGATTTGTGAATATTGAACCAGCCCTGCAGCCCAAGAATGAATCCCACTTGATCATGTTAAATTATTCTTTTTATATGCTGTTGAATCTGATTTGCTAGTATCTTGTTAACAATTTTTGCATCCATGTTCATCAGGGATATTGGCCTGTAATTCTCCTTTTTAGTGAGGTCTCTATCTGGTTTGGGAATCAAGGTAATGCTGGCTTCATAGAATGAGTCCAGAAGCTTTCCTTCTGTTTTTTTTGGAAGAGCTTGAGAAGGATAGATATTAACTCTGCATTAAATGTTTGGTAGAATTCCCCTAGGAGACCATCTGGCCCAGAACTCTTATTTGCTGGGAGATTTGAGGTTACTGCTTCAATTTCTTTATTAGTTATGGATCTGTTCAAAATTTCTATTCCTTCCCATTTGAGTTTTGGTAGTGTGTGGGTGTCTAAGAATTTGTCCATTTCTTCCCGGATTTCCAGTTTGATGGCATATAGTTTTTCATATTATTCTCTAATAACTGCTTGTATTACTGAGGGATTGGTTGTGATAAATCCATTTTAATTTGTGATTTCATCTATTTGGGTTCTCTTTCTTTTCTTTTTGAGAAGTCTGGCTGGGGGTTATCAATTTTGTTTACTTTTTAAAAAACAAACAGCTTTAGCTTCATTGATCTGTTCTACTATTTTTTGGATTCTATATTGTTTATTTTTACTCTAATATTTACTATTTCTCTTCTTCTGCTGGCTTTGGGGTTTCTTTGCTGTTTTGCTTCTAATTCCTTTAGGGGTGCTGTTAGATTTTGTATTTGGGATTTTAGTTGTTTCTTGAGATAGGTCTGGGTTGGAATGTGTTTTCCTCTTAGGGCTGATTTTGTTGCATCCCAAAGGGTTTGGACTGCCGTGTTTTTACTTTAATTTGTTTCCATATATTTATACATCTCTTCTTTAATAGCCTGGTTGACCCGTTCATTCTTTAGTAAGATGTTTTTAACCTCCATGCATTTGGAGGTTTTCCAAACTTTTTCCTGTGGTTGATTCCACGTTTCATAGCAATGTGATCTGAAAATGTGCATGGTATGATCTCAATTCTTTTATATTCATTGAGGATTGTTTTGTGATCCAGTATGTGATCTATCTTGGAGAATGTTCCGTGTGCACTCAAGAAGAATATGTCTTCTGCTGCTTAAGGACAAAAACCTCTGAATGTATCTGTCAAGTCCATCTGGTCCAGTATATCATTCAGGGCCATTGTTTCTTTATTGATTTTCTGCAAAATGATCTGTCCATTGCTGTAAGTGGAGTATTAAAATCGTCTGCAATTAATGCATTATTATCAATAAGGTTGCTTATGTTTGTGATTGTTTTGTATATTTTGGTGCTCCATATTAGATGCATAAACATTTATAATTGTTAGCTCTTCTTGGTGGATAGACCCCATAATTATGTTATAAAACCCTTCTTCATCTCTTGTGACAGACTTTAGTTTAAAATCTAGTTTGTCTGATGTATGGCTACTCCAGCTTTCTTTTGACTTCCAGTAACATGATAGATGGTTCTCCTTCCCCTCATGTTCAATCTGAAGGTGTCTTCAGGTCTAAAATGTGTTTTTTGCAAATAGATGAGTCTTGTTTTTTATCCATTCTGATACCCTATGTTATTTGATTTGAGCATTTAGTCCATTTACTTTCAGTGTTATTATTGAAAGATATGGATTTCGAGTCACTATGTTATATGTAAGTTTCATGCTTGTAGTGATGTCTCTGGTCCTTTGTGGACTTTGCAACATTCCACTCACAGAGTTCCCCTTAGGATCTCTTGTAAGACTAATTTAGTGGTGATGAATTCCTTCAGTTTTTGTCTGTTTGGGAAAACTTTTATCTCTCTTTCTGTTCTGAATGATAGCGTTGCTGGATGAAGGATTCTTGGGTGCTTATTTTTCCTAGTCAGCACATTGAATATTTCCTGCCACTCACTTCTGGCTTGCCAAGTTTCAGTAGGTAGGTCTGCTACTACCTTTATGTGTCTACCCTTGTAGGTTAAGGCCCATTTGTCCTTAGCTGCTTTCAGAATTCTCTCTTTATCTTTGTATTGTGCCAGTTTCACTATGATATGTTGTGCAGAAGATCAATTCTTGTTACGTCTCAAGGGAGTTTTCTGTGCCTCCTCAACTTCAGTGTCTGTTTCCTTCCCCAGATTGGGGAAGTTCTCAGCTATGATTTCTTCAAGTATACCCTCTGACCCTTTCTCTCTCTCCAACTTCTGGAACTCCTATGATATTGATATTATTATGTTTCATTGAATCACTTAGTTCTCTAATTTTCCCCTCATGATCTAGAATGTTTTTATCTCTCTTTTTCTCAGCTTTATCTTTTTCCATAATTTTATCTTTATTTCACTTATTCTCCCTTCTGCCTCTTCAGTCCTTGCTATCACTGCCTCTAGTTTATTTTGCACCTCATTTACAGCATTTTTAAATTTATTATGACTATTTTTTAGTTCCTTGATCTCTGCACCAATAGATTTTCTGCTGTCTTCTATGCTTTTTTCAAGCCCAGCAATTAATCTTATGACTATTATTCTAAATTCTTGTTCAATTCTTTATATCTGTTTGATCAATTCTTTATCTGTCATTTATTCCCGTAATTTCTTTTGAGGAGGATTCTTTCATTTCATAATTTTGGTTAGTTTTCTGTCCCTTATGTGTTTTAAAATCTTGTTATGTAAGCTGCACCTCAGAGCACTACTATATTAAAGAGGGGTCATACACTGTCCAGGGCCTGACCCTTCAGGAGGTGTTTTTTGGAGTGTATTACTTGCTGTCTTTTGTTGTGACTTTGGTTGCTTTATCTCCCTACTCATAGTGATGTTTTAGACCCTCCACCAGCTGTATTTTGATATGTTTTGGAAGAAACCTTATAAAGGAAAACAAACAAAAACAAAAAAAATAAAAAGAAACAAACAGAAGCCAAAAAAAAAAAAAAAAACAACCCAGAAACACCAGTTACACATAAACAACAGGGTGTGGTGGTGCTGATGGAAGAGGCCTTATCCCATACAAAGAGAGAAATGTCAAGGGTGGGGGGAAAAAAGAAAAGAAAAGAAAATTGACCAGACAGAGAAACTATACTGCTTAATCCAGAGTCAGACAGAGAGAGAGAGGAAAATAAAGAAGGAGGTGTAGAACAGGTATAAAGAGAATAGATTAAATATGTTTGCTTAAACAAACCAACAACCGGAATAACCANTGGGAGAGACAGAGTGGGCAGGGGAGGGGCAGAGAGAGAGAGAGGGAGACACAGAATCCGAAGCAAGCTCCAGGCTCTGAGCTGCCAGGACAGAGCCCAACACGTAACTCAAACTCTCGGACTGCTAGATCATGACCTGAGCCTAAGTTGTACGCTTAACTGACTGAGCCACCCAGGCACCCCAGAATTGTTCTATAATTAAATCAGCAAATGTAAAACTCCTTGGTGACTTGGCATCAGTGGCACTGCCGGTCTGGTGGAGGGACTGTCTGGTTTGTCTGTGTCAATCCTGCTCCAGTAGATACGCAGTTACCAGGCACAGAGGGGAGTGGTTTTGTGTAGGTGAGTCCTGCCTCCACTGTGGGCCTGCTGTCCATTCCCTGAAGTCTCCCTTGTTGGTGATGGCGAGAAAAATGGTGACACCCCAGTCGACATCCCAGTCTCTCCTCCCTGGACTGTGTATCCTAAATCACTTTGCTCAGGCCATTCTCACTGTGCCCCAAGCACAAATGAGGCAGTTTGTCTTGCTCTGCCAACTCCCATACCTCCCTGGCATTTGGTTGAAACTTAAACCCCAATGTTTTAAAGGGTCCCACTCTGTGCACCCCAGTTCCAGGGAAGTGTCTCTCCGTGCCACTGATATATGGTCTCTAGCAGGCAAGTGCAGGCAGTCTTTGTTCTTTGAAGGGTTATATACCTTCTTCCCACAGCACTCCAGGAAGGGAATTGCTTTCTCCCACTGTGGACTGAGACTCTGAACTAGTTACCAAGCCTGGGACTGGCTCCCCTCTTTCTCAGGTGTGAGAAAAGGACAGCTGGCCCCAGTCTGGAGAAAGCCCTGCAGTTAGAGGTTGGATCTTTCTCCATCCAGATCTGTGGTCTTTCTCTCATCTGGACACAGTCCTAATTTCATCAGCCTCTTTTCTCTTCCTTTTGTCTCTTCAAAGAAGGGGATCCCTCCCCTCCTTTTTACTGCTGCCTGTTTTATCTCTCCCAGTTCACAATCATGCACCTATGGACCACAAAGTTGTCCCCATGGGTCCCTGAAGGTATCTCTGTCACTTTCAGCCTGGACTTTTGGAGTTCAAAGTCCTTTGGCTTCAACACTGCTGTGTTTGAGGGACAAGGGAACTTCGGGTCCTTCTACTTCTCTGCCATGTTGGATCCAGCTCCCCTAGTTGAACCATTTGAGAATCCATCTCTTTCCTGGTGTGACTCTGATCATTACATCCATGACAGCACCAAAGAAAAGGACAGAGGTAGTTTGAGATTATTTCAAAAAGAAAAGTAGAACTGTGAAGTGAGGTGTCTTGAAAGGAACTATATTTCTAAAGGTATACATCTATTGTCAAAATGCATAAGTAGGAAGGAAACAGATAATAAATACCCCAGCTTCTCTATCCTCCTGCCCTCTAACCTCCTGCTGTTGCTCCCCATTGAAGATTTAAAAATGGAAACTAGCTAAAAAGGGAGCCTGGGAAAAGCAGTCACAGGGGGTCAGTCTTTCAAGACTCAAAGCAGGACAAGAGTGGCACATG
>NW_027529464.1:33266-33585 GCF_008692635.1 Crocuta crocuta | reverse complement strand
TCTTTTGTGAGAACAAACTCTTTTATTGGTTTTGTCCACAGCTATATTCTCAACATCTATAGCAATATTAGCATATGTAGGTGCTCAATAAATATTTTTAATTATACAATGGAATAGTTTTCAATCATAAAAAAGAAGGAAATTCTGACATTTACAACAACATGGATGAACCTTGAGGACATTATGCTAAATGAAATAGACAGAGAAAGACAAATATTGTCTAACTACGTTTATATGTGGAATCTAAAACAAACATAGAAACTGAGACAAGATTCATGATTTTCAGAGGCAGGGGTTGGGGGATGGGGATGGGGGTGGA
>NW_027529464.1:32508-32791 GCF_008692635.1 Crocuta crocuta | reverse complement strand
CCTCTGTGTACATATTTAATAATAATGTATTGTATATTTTCAAGTTGCTAAGAGAGTAGATCTTAAAATTTCTCATCAAAGGGAAAAAATCTTTGTAATATTAGGTAATGGATGTTCAATAAAGTTGTAATTATTTCACAATATATGCATGCATCAAATCATTATGTTATACATCTTAAACTTACACAACGTTATATATCAATTATATCTCAATAAAACAGGAAATTTTTAAAAATATTGTGAATGAACTATTAAAAACTAAAATAAAATAAAAATATCGTGA
>NW_027529464.1:25128-32080 GCF_008692635.1 Crocuta crocuta | reverse complement strand
TAATTTTTTAAAAATTTATTTCTGAGAGAGAGAGAGAGACAGCATGAGCAGGGGAGGGTCAGGAGAGAGAGGGAGAGCAGGGGAGGGTCAGAATCTGAAGCAGTCTCCAGGCTCTGAGCTAGCTGTCAGCACACAGCCTGACACAGGGCTCGAACTTACGAACCAAGAGATCATGACCTGAGCCAAAGTCAGATGCTTAACTGACTGAGCCACCCAGGCGCCCCTCTAAGAATATATTTTAACAAAAATGTACTGCAAAAAAAAAAAATATTTGTGCACAAATGTTTGTGGCAGAGACTGCTGTCTCACAAAACTTTTCTCTTTCCTCCATACTAATAGACCTGGCAAGCATCTAATTGCCCAACCATGCTACATGTTCAAGCTTCATTTGCTTGTGTGTGGCTGTGTGACTAAGAAACGGGCAAAAGTGTGTGCTACTTCTGGCTGAGAGCTTTTAAAAAGTAAACATACCTCTACCCTGCTCCATTTCCTTTTCTTGTGACTCTGAACATAGATGTTCAAGTGACAAAATTTTCAACGGGACTGGTAGAATGAAAAAGGCAGAAGAACTCTGCATTCTTGAATGACTGTATTGCAGAACTGGTAGAAAGAAAAAGAAAAGCTCTGCATTCTTGAATGATTGTATTAAGTAAAACCATGACCTGGAGGAGGCAAGATGGTGGAGAAGTAGGGAGCTCCATACATTTCACTCGCCCCCATCTCTCAAACGGAGAAGGCCTGAAGTCACAGGAACCCTTACATAATCTAGGAATTTGGGAGGAAAAGGAGACAGAGTCCGCTGAGAAAACCTTATAGCGTGTGTGTGAACTGGGGAAGATAAAATCGGGCCGGGACTGGAGACACGGAAGGAGGTGGGGATCCGCCTTTGCGGGGAATCACGGTGAGTCTAGGGGAAAAAAGAAAAAGTGGCTGAAACTGCTCAAGACACTGTCCCTGTCGCTGGAGAAGAGAAAAACCTCTGCTCGGGACACAGAGGGATCCAGTTTCCTGCTCTCCAGCTGACACTAGGTGGGATGCACTCGTCCCAGGCCACCCCAGGTGAAATTGCTCCCCGCTCGCCAGCTTGACCTGCAGGGAACGCGGCGGCTTTGCCTTTGTGCCTCTGGCTCCGCTGGATCCTCAGGGGGGAGGCAAGAGGCTTGAAACTGCTGTGAGGGACTCTCCCGTGAGTTTATATTTCAGGTGATGGTACACAGAAGGATCAGGTTCCCTGCTGTCCAGCTGACCTTAGGCTGGACGCACTTGTCCCAGGAGACCCCGGGTAAAACTGCTCTTCGCTCGCCAGCCCTACCTGGAGGGGACGCAGTGGCACCTGAAGCTGCTCTCTTGTGCTTCTGGCTCAGCTCGATACCCAAGGGGGAGGTGAGAGGCTTGAAATGGTTCTGAGGGACTCGCCTGCGAGTTTACATTTTGGGCGATGGGACACACAGAGATCCGGTTCCCTGCTGTCCAGCTGACCCTAGGCGGGACGCACTTGTCCCAGGAGACCCCGGGTAAAACTGCTCCTCGCTCGCCAGCCTGAACTGGAGGGGACAGGAGCAGCGGCTTCTGGCTCGATCCCCGGGTGGAAGGCGAGAGGCTTGAAAGTGCTCTGAAGGACTCGCCTGCCAGTTTATATTGCGGGCAATTTCAATGGGGCGCGTGGACTAAGATCTGGAAACGAGGCCTCACTTGGGATATAGAGCACAGCCCACCTTGGCTATGCCCCTGACACAGGGAGATCACACCCAAAAGAGTGAGTTGAAACACTTGGTTCGAGAAGGGACTGGGGCGCTGCCACTTTTCTCCCCACAACCACCAAGGCAGGACCCCCTGGGATGCAGTGGACCAAACCACGCCCATCCCTGCTAGAGGGCTGCCTTCTTCTTCTTTATTTTTTTCTTACCGGAGCCCAGGCAAAACCAACATGGATGCACTGCCCTGATTAATTCCGGTCACAGGCTTGCTTAAACAGTCACATTTAATCCATTCACTAGATGTAAATTCCACACCTCCGGTGCTACCTTTTAATCTCTTTCTCTCTGGAGTAATCAGACTATATAGTTTCTCTGAGTAGAATCATGGTCATTTCTTTCGCCTCCTCACCAACCATATTCCACTCTTTCTTTCTTTGAAATAAGCCTCTTAGTCCTTGTGCTTGCTCATTTCATTTCCAGTTTTGATTCCTCCCCACCCTGTCATTTCTCTCTTTCTCTATGCTCTTCCACAAGCACTGCATACACCCGATATTTATTTGTAGCTGGGAATGCTGGTTCTATGCTTGAGACTGTTCTTTGTCTATTGGGTTTTTTTCTTTTTCCTTTTGTTTTCTTCTTTTTCCTTTTTTAACAGTTTTTATTTTTATTATTTGTCTTCCCTCTGTCCTCTTTTCTTTTTTTTCTATGTGTCCCTTTTTTCTTTTTCATTTTTCCTGTGAGTTTGCATGTTTGTTGGATTTGTCTGTGTTTTTATGTGCCTTTGTTCCATGTGTGTTTGTCTGTCTGTTTTCTTTTCCAGGTCTACCTCAAGAAACAAGCCAAAATACACATGGTAGAGAGTCCCAAATACCACTACGAGTAGGGAAATAAAGTAACCAAGGTCTCAAAAAGAGAGACCAAGAGACACCATTCAAAGAATACTTCCTAAACGGACAGACCCTGGACAGTCAAAGAGCCTTCTTTGGTACAGCAGCACTCACAGGTACAGAGTGCATAACAAGCTTTTACAACTAACAAGAGATAGAAAGCTAACCAAAACAATGAAACGGAAGAGCTCTCCTCCAAAGAAATTCCAGGAAGAAGTGACAGCTAAAGAACTGCTCAAGACAGATATAAGCAAAATAAGTGAACAAGAATTTAGAACAATAGTCATAGACTTAATCGCTGGGCTTGAAAAAGGCATGGAAGACATCAGAGAAACTATTGGTACAAAGACTATGGAGCTTAAAAATAGTTGTGATGAATTTTAAAAATGCTATAAATGAGATGCAAATAAAATGGAGGCGTCCAATGCACAGCTTAAAGAGACAAAAAGGAGAATAAGTGATTTAGAAGACACAATTATAGAAGAAGAAGAAGCTGAGAAAAAGAGAGATAAACTGATCCAGGAACACGAAAGGAGAGTTCAAGAGCTCAGTGATAAAATCAAATGGAATAATATCCATATCATAGGAATGCCAGAAGAGGAAGAGAGAGGGAAAGGTGCTGAAGGAGTCCTTGAACAAATTATAGCAGAGAACTTCCCCAATCTGTGGAAGGAAACAGGCATTGAAATCCAAGAGGCACAGAGAACGCCTCTCAATGTAACTTGAATTGATCTTCTGCAAGACATATCATAGTGAAAATGGCAAACTATAAGGACAAAGAGAGAATTCTGAAAGCAGTTAGGGATAAAAGGGCTCTAACATACAAAGGGAAACCTATCAGAGTGGTGACAGACCTATCTACTGAAACTTGGCAGGCCAGAAAGGAATGGCAGGAAATCTTCAATGCGATGAACAGAAAAAATATGCAGCCAAGAATCCTCTGTCCAGCAAACCTGTCATTCAGAAAAGAATTAGAGATAAAAGTCTTTCCAAATAAACACAAATTGAAAGAATTCGTCACCATGACACCAGCCCTACCAGAAATCCTGAGGGGGACTCTCTGAGGGAAATGTTGCAAGGAACACATGATACCAGAGACACCACCATAGACATGAATCCCACAAATGACACGATGACTATAAACCCATATTTTTCAATAATAACACTAAATGTAAATGGACTAAATGCCCCAATAAAAATACATAGGATAGCAGAATGGATAAAAAAACAAAATCCATCTATTTGCTGTCTACAAGAAACTCATATTAGACTGGAAAACACCTTCAGATTGAAAGTAAGGGATGGAGAAATATTTATCATGCTACTGGAAGTCAAAAGAAAACTGGAGTAGCTCTGCTTATATAAAACAAACTGGACTTTAAACTAAAGACAGTAACAAAGGATGAAGAAGGGCATTATATAATGATTAAAGGGTCTGTCCACCAGGAAGAGCTAACAATTATAAGTGCCTATGCACCAAATATGGNATGAAAATGGACTAATTACAACCAACCCCTCAGAAATACACGCAATTATGTGAATAGTATGAAAAATTACATGCCAACAAACTTGACCACTTGAAAGAAATGGACAAATTCCTAAACACACACTCACTACCTAATTCACACAGGAAGAAATAGAAAACCTGAACAAACGCATAACTAGTGAAGAACTTGAATCCGTTATCAAAAATATCCCAACAAATAAGAGCCCTGGACCTGATGGCTTCCCTGAGGAATTCTACCAGACATTTAAGACAGAATTAATACCCATNATACAGCATCCCTTCTTAATAAAGACCCTCGAGAAAGTCGGGATAGAAGGAACTTAGTTAAACATCATAAAAGCCATCTATGAGAAGCTCTCAGCTAACATCATCTGCAATGGGAAAAAACTGAGAGCTTTCCCCTTAGGTCAAGAACACAATAGGGATGTCCACTCTCACCACTGTTGTTTAACATAGTTCTGGAAANCTAGAACAAACTATCCTCAAATTTGTATGGAACCACAAAAGACCCCAAATAGCCAAGTAATATTGTTGAAGAAAACCAAAACCGGAGGTTTCACCATCCCAGACTTTAGCCTCTACTACAAAGCTGTAATCATCAGTAGAGTATGGTATTGGCACAAAAACAGACACATAGACCAAGGGAATATAATTGAGAACTCAGAATTGGACCCAAAAGTGTACAACCAACTAATCTTTGACAAAGTAGGAAAGAGTATCCAATGGGAAAAAGACAGCCTTTTTAACAGATGGTGCTGGGAGACCTGGACAACAGCATGCAGAAGAATGAAACTAGATCATTTTCTCACACCATACACAAAAATAAACTCAAAACAGATAAAGGAGCTGAATGTGAGACAGGAACCCATCAAAACCCTAGAGAGGAAAGCAGGAAACAACCTCCTTGACCTCAACCGCAGCAATTTCTTCCTTGACACATCCCAAAAGGCAAGGGAATCAAGAAAAATGAACTACTGGGATCTCATCAAGATTAAAAGTTTCTGCACCGCAAAGGAAAGAATCCATAAATCTAGTTGGCAACTGACAAAATGGGAAAAGATAGTTGCAAATGACATATCAGATAAAGGGTTAATGTCCAAAATCTATAAGGAACTCACCAAACTCCACACCCAAAAAACAAACAACCCAGTGAAGAAATGGGCAGAAGATATGACCAGACACTTTTTCCAAGAGGACATCCAGATGGCCAACAGACACATGAAACGATGCTCAGCGTCCCTCCTCACCAGGGAAATACAAATCAAAACCACACTGAGATACCATCTCATGCCAGTCAGAGTGGCTAAAATGAGCAAATCAGAGAACTCTAGATGCTGGCGAGGATGTGGAGAAACGGGCACCCTCTTACACTGTTGGTGGGAATGTAAACTGGTGCAGCCCCTCTGGAAAAGTGTGGAGGTTCCTCAAAAAATTAACAATAGAACTCCTCTAGGACCCAGCAATAGCACTGCTAGGAATTTATCCAAAGGATACAGGAGTGATGATGCATAGGGACACATGGACCCCAATGTTCATAGCAGCACTTTCAACAATAGCCAAAACATGGAAAGAGCCTAAGTGTCCATCAACGGACGAATGGATCAAGAAGATGCGATTTTATCTATACAATAGAATACTACATGGCAATGAGAAAGAATGCAATCTGGCCATGTGTAGAAACCTGGATGGAAGTTGCGGGTGTTAATGCTGCGCGAAATAAGACAGGCAGGGAAGGACAGATACCATATGTTTGCACATATAGGATTAGGAGGAACTTAACGGAGGACCATGGAGAGGAAGAAGGGGGAGAAAATAGTGGGGGAGAGGGAGGGAGGCAAACCATGAGAGACTCTTGAATGTTGAGAAGAAACTGAGGGCTGATTGGGTGGCGGCGCTGGGAAGGGGGGTGATGGGCATGGAGGAGGGCACTTGTGAGGATGAGCAGTGGGTGTTATATGGAAACCAACTTGACGATAAACTATAAAAACAAAGAAACAAACAAACAAACAAAAAACCATGACCCGAGTCAGGATTCATTCCATTGCTTGAAACAAATTTCTCTCTGATTTAAGCCATTATATGTTAGGCAGTTTATTTGTTAAGTAGTTAGCTTTGTCTTAACTAATACAATGCTCATTGCAGCATCACTGATGTTAGGGAAATATTGAAAACAATCTAACAAGAGGGAGCTTCCTAACAATCAAAAATCATGCACTTCTCATAATATGTGTATAATAACCCATAAGGGCATAGGGAAATGCTGATATAAAATGTTAATAAAACAAAGCATATAGATATATAGATACATAGATAATAATCTCAATTATGTAAGGAAAATTACATCAATTATACAAAGACTAGAAGACAATAGGCCAGTATGTTCTTGGCCTTTGCCTTCTCATAGTTAAATTGTGTTCTTTTCCTAGTTTATTCTTTGTTGTATTTTCTGAATTTTCTACAATCATCATGCATTACTCTTATAATCACAAAATTTCAAATGAAAACTTGAAAATATTGAAGATTAGGTGGAGACATAGAAAATGTTTAGAATATGATGTTATGAGAGAAAAGCAGAAAACAAAACTATGTTCATTTGCATTGCAACTTTGTAAAAAAAATGTGTTTGCAAGTTACAGTTACATAAGATGAATAATTCTAGAGATACTTGGGTCCCTGGGTCGCTCAGTCATTTGAGCACCCAAATCTTGATTTTAGCTCAGGTAATGATTCCAATGTCATGGGTTTGAGCCCTGCATCACTCAGCATGGAATCTGCTTGAAATTCTCTCCCTCTGCCCTGTTCCCTGGCTTGCATTCTCTCTCTCTCTCTCTCAAAAAATGTCTAGAGATCTAGTGTACGGC
>NW_027529464.1:21532-25001 GCF_008692635.1 Crocuta crocuta | reverse complement strand
TACTGAATGATAACTATTACTAATAATACTGAATTGAACACTAGAAATTTGCTAAAAGAGAATATTTCAGGCTCTCTCATCACAAAACATGGTAACTATCTGAAANGTAATTATTTTTTCAGATGTTTATTATTTTTTCAGGAGTTAATTTTTTTCTTTCATAGTTTATTTTCAGGTTGGTTTCCATATAACACCCAGTGCTCATACCAACATGTGCCCTCCTCCATGCCCATTAAACTGGATTCAGAGTATAAAGGGAAATGCAAAAGTGAAAATAGCTTCTGTGTTAGAGGGATTGTGGATGATTTACTTTAAAATTTTTCCTTCAATGTAATTCATAACATTCTTTTATTGAAATGAAAATATGACATGTAAGTTTTTTCAAATTTTTATTTAAATTCTAGTATTTGTATTTTTGTAATAAGTTTGGGAAGAAGTCTTGTTAAAATGTCTGGTAGAATTCCCCTGGGAAGCTCTCTGGCCCTGGATTTTTGTTTGCTGGTAGATTGATTACTGATTCAATTTCTTTGCTGGTTATGGGTCTGTTAAAATTTTCTATTCTTTCTTGTTTCTGCTTTGGTAGTTTATATGTTTCTATGAATTTATCCATTTCTTCCAGGTGGTCCAGTTTGTTGGCATATAGCTTTTCATGATATTCTCTTATAATTGATTTTATTTCTTTAGTGTTGGCTTTGATCTCCTTTCATTTTTTATTTTATTTACTTGGGTCTTTTTTCTTTTTGATAAGTCTGGCTAGGAGGTTATCAACTTTATTAGTTCTTTCAAAGAACAGCTTTTAGCTTCATTGATTTGTTGTACTGTTTTGTTTTGTTTCGTTTCCATATTGTTTATTGCTGCTCTAATCTTTATTATTTCCCTTCTGTTGGCTTTCGTCTTTACCTGCTGTTTCATTTATAGCTCCTTTAGGTTTAAGGTTAGGTTGTGTATTTGAGATTTTTCTTGCTTCTTGAAGTAGACCTGTATTGCAATATACTTCCTTCTTAGGACCACATTTGCTGCATTCCCAAATTCCAAGAGTTTTGGAATATTGTGTTTTCATTTTCATTCGCCTCCATGTATTTTTTTAATTTCTTCTTTAATTTCCTGGTTAATCCATTCATCCTTTTGTAGGATGTTCTTTAATTTCCATGTATTTGTGGTCTTTCCAAAGCTTTCCTTGTGATTGACTTCAAGTTTCATGTTGTGTTCTGAAAAAATGCATGGTATGATCTTAATGTTTTTCTAATGTTGAATGCTGATTTTTGACCCAGTATGTGATGCATTCTGGAGAATTTTCCATATGCACTTGAAAAGAATGTATATTCCAATGCTTTTGGATGAAGTGTTCTCAATATATCCACTAAGTCCATCTGGTCCAGTGTGTCGTTTGAGACCATTGTTTCCTAGTTGATTTTCTGCTTATATGATCTGCCCATTGATGTAAGTAGGGTGTTAAAGTCCCCTACTATTATTATATGATTATCCATGATTCTCTTTATGTTTGTTATTAATTGATTTATATATGTGGCTGTGCCAAGTTGGGGGCATAAATGTTTATAACTGTTAGATATTCTTGATGTATAACACCTTAATTATGATATAATCTCCTTCCTCATCTCTTTTTACAGTCTTTGGTTTAAAATCTTGTTTGTCTAAGCATTGCTATGTCAGCTTTCTTTTGGTATCCATTAGCATGATAGATGGTTCTCTACCCCCTCACCTCAATCTGCAGGTGCCTTTAGGTCTAAAACGGGTCTTTTGTAAACAGTATATAGATGGATCTTGTTTTTTATCCATTCTGATACCTTATGAATTTTGATTGGAGTATTTAGTCCATTTACATTCAGAGTGATTACTGATAGATATTCATTTAGTGTCTTTGTGTTATCTGTAAAGTTGGTGTTTCTGGTGATGTTCTCTGTTCCTTTGCAGTCTTGTTGCTTTTGTTTTTCCCCCTGTTAAGAGTCCCCTTTATTATTTCTTGCAAGGCTGGGTTAGTGGTCACAAACTACTTTAGTTTTTGTTTATCTGGGAAACTCTATTTCTCCTTCTATTCTGAATGACAGCCTTGCTCAATAAAGTATTCTTGACCACACATTTTTCCCATTCAGCGCATTGAATATATCATGCCACTCTCTTCTAGCCTGCCAAGTTTCTGTGGAAATATCTGCTGCAAATCTGATCTGTCTTCCCTTGTAGGTTAAGGACTTTTATTCCCCTTGCTGCTTTAGGATTCTTTCCTTGTGTGTGTATTTTGTGAATTTGACTATGATATGTCTTAGGGATGGCCAGCTTTTGTTGAATTTAATGGGAGTTCTCTGTGCTTCTTGGATTTTGACATCTGTTTCCTTCCCCAGATTACTGAAGTTTTCAGCTATAATTTGCTCAAATAAATTTTATGTCCCTTTGTCTTTATCTTCTGGTAATCCTATGATGTGAATGTTATTACACTTTAAGGAGTCACTGAGTTCCCTAAGTCTACATTCATGATCCAATACCTTTATTTCCCTCTTTTTTTTCAGCTTTGTAATTTCATCTTCTATATCACTGATTTATTCCTTTGCTTTATCCATTCTCATTTTTATTGTACCATTAAGTTTTGCATCTCAATTATAGCATATTGTATTTTTACATGAGTGTTTTTAGTTCTTGTATCTCTGCAGTAAGGGAATCTGTAGTGTCTTCTATGTTTTTCTCAAGCCCACCTAGTATTCTTATGATTATTGTTTTAAATTCTGGTTCAGACATCTTACTTGTATCTGTATTGATTAAATTCCTAGCCAAGACTTCTTCCCGTTCTTTCTTTTGGGATGAATTTCTCCATATTGTCATTTTGTCTGGGTCATTGTTTTTTGTGTATGAGTGTTAGGAAAGCCTGTTGCATTCCTGCTTCTGAGAGTAATGGCTATATTAAGAAGAGGTGAAAGAAAGAAAGAAAGAAAGAAAGAAANTCCTAGATCCTAGGTGTGCTTTGGTCTCCTTGTTAAGAGAAACTAGATCCAGGGTACCTGAGGGGCTCAGTCAGATAAGCATCTAACTCTTGATTTCTACTCAGTTCATGATTTCACGGTTTGCNTCCCCTCTCTCTGCCCCTCTCCCACTTGTTCTCTCTCTCTCTCTCTCTCTCTCAACATAAATAAATAAACATTTATTTTAAAACACTAGAGACAAAAAAATAAAAATAAAAAATTTTAAATTATAATTTAAAAAGTAAAAAATTGCCTTTTCTGTATCCCATTAAAAAAAAACAAACAAACAAAGGAAGCTATATCTTATTTCCCCTAGAGTTGAAGTCTTGCAGCACTCTATGATCATCAGACTTCATCTGTGCAAAGGATTTGTGCAGGTCTTCTGAGGGTGGGACCTGCTGCTGCGCTGATTCTCAGGTAGCCTTGTCCTAGAAGAGATGCACCTGCTAGGCACAGAGGAGCAAGGCTTGGTGTAAGTAGCCCCAACCTCCACTTCGTGG
>NW_027529464.1:19420-21412 GCF_008692635.1 Crocuta crocuta | reverse complement strand
CACTTCGTGGCGCTGTTTTGTTTACTGAAATCAGTCAGTGTTGATGGGTGGGGTGGAAAATGGTCCTGCCCTGCTCTCATATCCCCAGAGTGGGAAGCTTAAGTCTGCCATTCCTCAGGAAATCCTCACTAAAGAGCAAACAATCACCTCTCCTGTGTCCCCAGCTTCCATCAGATCTCTGCCTGTGTCTGAGCCATCTGCTTGCCAGGCAACATAACACTCTTGTGTTTTTATCTTAGGTGTATGGCTGGGTTTCAAAACTCCAAATCTTAGAGATCCCTGCAGTATGGATGCACTGATCCTCTGGGGGAGGGTCTCTTCATGCTGTGGCCGGGTGCCAGCTTACCCCAGAAAACAATTGTGTAACCTCACAATGGCTCTGAGTTTATGGTAAAGCACAGCAAAAACCAGCACCAAGGTTTACCATTCTCAGTCAGCGTTCCCATTCCAATGTTAGTGAACGGGGCAGCTCAATGGCTTCCACCAGTCTTTTGTCCCTGGAGAGGTCATATCATCTCTCGGAAATGCACTCCAAGAACGGGAACTGTTTCTCCCCATGCAACCCAGAGGATCCTCAAACCATGCTGCCTGCTCCCAGGTCTCTGCCCTCCATCCCCACCGGAGGACAGCTAAGCCTGCCAGGCGTGACCTGGCAATGGTGCAGACTTCCAAAACTCCAGACTTTGCACTCTGTTGCTTATAAAAACTTGCAGTATTCAGCCTCTCTCCGTTTTCCAATCAATGGTCTTGGGGAAGAGTTTTTCTCATGCAATCCTCTGCATGTGTTTCCACCCTTTCCCTCTCTCTTTTTCTCTTGCTCCTCTCTCCGTGATCAGGACTCTGTCCCTTCCACAGCACCCACAGCTCTTTTCTCCTCCAAATCAACTCTCCACAGGTCCTACCTTCCAGGATGTGACAGGTTTTTATTTTATCTCTAGTTGCCAGTTTGTTCTCTCAGACCTTGGGTTCATTTCTTGGATGTTCAAAATTATTTTATATTTATTTAGCTGTGTTTGAGAAATAAGGCAAATATATAGCTCCCCTAGTCCTTTGCCATCTTAATTTCTCCCAACATATAATTTTTAGCCTATTTCCTTATCGCCAAATATTTAAGCTTTCTACTATTTATTAAACTTCAATTTGAGCCTCAGTTGTGTATCATATTTTTTTCTGGATCAGTTACCTCATTGGCTACAATCTAAAATGTTTTGAGTTCATTCCTCAATTCAATTTATTCTTGAACCAATCATTCTACCAGGTTAAAGTAAAGGTTACTCAAAGGACAGGAGGAAGCACTGCTGGTGATGAGTTTGTATAGTATATAACCTAATATTCTCCTGGCTATTTCCTTTTATCTCCTTTTCTACTTGCTACTACAGTTCAGCTAACAGTTAAGGGCTGTTTACAAGTTAATAGATGTATACTGGTTGTCCTGTGGGAGCTGGTGATGGGCTTTTGTCATTGGTACATCCTTCTACAGTGCTGGCCACTTAAAGCCTATTAGCAGGATGCCCAAAATACTGAGAGTGTTTACTTGGAAAGAAGTACCTAACAGTTACTCCTTTTAGCATATGTTCCTCCACACAAGCACTCCATACAGTGTAAAATGCTGTAAACACACTCTAATTTTTCTTACACCCATTTAAATTCTGACCACTCTTCTGCTACTTCTCTACCTCTGGTATTGGTACATCCCAGCTCAGCTGAAATGAAAATTGACAAAATCTTCTTATGTGAAACAAGCTGGAAATATAATAGATGTGTCTGCAGTATTTACTTAAACAAGAAAGAGAAACTTCAGAAATCTTTTTTACTTGCATCTTCATTGTGTGACTGCTGTTCTGCTTCAGAGCAAGGACACTGCCCAGCTGCAGCAGTAAATCCTGTATTCCAAGGCTGAGAAGGAGTTCACATGGATGCCAGCCCAAGAGATTCAGCATTTGCTAGACCCTGGAGCTGGAGATCAGCTGTCCTTTGTTATAATACTTTCCA
>NW_027529464.1:16056-19343 GCF_008692635.1 Crocuta crocuta | reverse complement strand
TTGTACTTTGTTATAATCCTTTCCCTGATCAAAGGAAAGGCAAAAGTATCTCTTTAGTTAAAAAGTGTTTTTGTGTACAGCTCTAGCAATGTCTCCACTATGCAAAAGATAACTTACACTAAATAGATTGTTTTTCGGGAATAATATATGGATTATTTGAAGTAATCTAATAATTTGAAAAAAGGAATATCTGATCAAAGAAGGCTCATCAGAAATTGGCATTTGTGAGAAAAGAAAAATATTCTAAGGTTCATCAAGCTTGCAAGAAAGGTCACAAGAATTGCTAAGTCAGAAATTCTATGACTTGCATCCAAAATATCTGAAGCACAATGCTAGTACTTCCCAAAGGCACAATGCTAACATGTCAAATAACTGAGAGCAATAACTACTTGAAGCAGAATCTTGTCATTGCCTTGGGGTGAATTTTCCTAAAATTCCTACTTGAAAAGGACTACTCATCCTTAGCAAAACTGTAAAGTCAGTAATTTGGCTTCCACATTTCTAGTTTTTCCTTTCTTACCTTCCCTATGGCCACCACTCCCACTTTGAATCAGGCAATACTCTTGGACTCTGTACATTCTTTCTGCTAAGAAAATCTGTTCTTGAAAAGGATCTAACACTTCGGTGTAACTGTGGTCATGGCCCCTGTTAGAAATATTGGGAGGGTAAAAAAAGAATTATGTAATGAAAGGTTCTATCATCTTCTAAAATAATTTTACTCCTCTACCAGTAGGTGGGAGAAGTGATATATTTTTAGGAATGCGACCCCTGAAATGCTACTCCTTGGGTTTCCACTTTTCTGTCTAGAGCAAATTTTTTGAGGCTTGATCTAATTCTACAGGCACTAAACCCCTGGGGCCCAGACAAATTTTTCCAGCAGTATTTCATCTCCCACTTCCTTTTGAGTGAGTGTCAGACCCACTGATGGAGTTCTGGAAAATCATGGTCGATTACTCCTTGTGTTTATCAGTCTGAAACTGTTACATTGGCTAATCTTCTGGTTATTAATTGAGTCTAACTTTGGCCAATAAACTGTCCTCATGGTAAATAATCTAATTTTAAACTTAAATTCCAGGCAGATACCCATAAAAATTGATTGCTTGGCATTAAAAAGATATTCTCCCTGGAAACTCAAAAGAAGGTAAAGTCATCATTGACAGGGTGGGACTTGGTAGAGGTGAAGAGCAGACCTCAAGACAGGTTTCACTGTGATCACAAGTTTCCAGCCAGTCTGAAGTAGTTTACAAAAAGAAGAATATTCCATTCTCAACTCCCACAAAAGAAACTTTTCATGGTCACGTTTCTCTCCTGGGACTGCAAGCTCTTCCAAGCACACCACACCCTTACACTATACAGGCCAATGAGAGTTAAGTTGAGATTCCTTTAAGGTCCCACGAGGGTCTGATCCTGCCAAGTTTTTCCAGTGGAAAGTTTCAGATGTTTCTATTTCTGATCTAATGGCAAGTCTCCTCTGCCTTCCTTTCTGTTCCCTTCATGCAGTCCTTTGCTTTTAGTTGTGGGTGGAATAAAATTACAGAGAATTTCTCCTTGTCCATCTCTAGGTCCATAGGAGGGATGGTGGCAGAAAGTGAGTGTCTTACTTATTCTTAATCATGTGGGCCTTCATTATCTCACAGGCCATTTTACCTCTGCATCATCTCTGCTCCTAGAAGGTACTTTTGCCCCACATCTCCTCTCACCATTTCAATTTCCCTTCTTTTAGCTGCCTTTAAATTTTTTCCCTTCCCATCTTCTTTATCCTTCCACTAGTCTGTGGGTCAATTCAACTATTCTAGAATCACAGGCTCTCCTATAACTCATTTTTCCCCTCTGGTATCTTTAACACCAATGGTAACCCTTCCTCTATCTATGCTCTTGGGTTTTCATGATTCTGAAGGATCAAAGAAGTACAAAAAAGTTAAACAAAGTACAAAGAAAATTAAATACTTGAATGCTTTGGGGTAGCTATTTAGTATGAACCATTTCTACAGGAAGAAGATACTTTTTGAAGGGAAGAGAGCTCCAAATCTGTGTAGAATGGCAAATAGAGTAGGGCACTCACTCACTGAGGATGTCAATTTTATGAATGCTCTCTTGTAAAGCAATGCCTTAACTGAGACATCCAGGGAAGGCCAATGTTGACGTTTTGAGAAAGTAGTAATAAGCATTTGTCAATCCCCTGGTGTGCTTCTGCCATCTGCTCTCCTGAGCTTGAGGGAGAAATCACAGCTTTATGACATCCTATTTAGGACATTGCTTTTTCTCATCTGAGAGCAAGAAGCTCCCTCTTCAAGTGCTTTGTCCTATTGAGGTTGAGATGTGGCATTGCCCACCCTCCCGAGGCAGCATTGTCTAAGAGGACTCCATCTGGAAATGTTTCCTTTTGATGTATTTAGATGTGTTCAGACACACTGGCAGAAATGAATCACACCTATGTAAGTGCCACTGTGCCCTAAATAAGAAATCTAGACTACAGCTTGCCAAAAGGCTAACTAGACTGGTCATGTGATCTGTCCTTACTCTAAACTGCCTAGCAGGAATCATTATCCTTTCTGGAGGTAGGTTTAACCTTCAGATACTGTCTCTTGTTTACTCAAGTGTAAGAACAGTAGGGAGGGAGTGCTGTACATCAGAATTGCCTAGAGACACAGGTCTTGAGTTTGCCATTCAGGAACAGCCAGGAATCTTGTTCTCCTTTTCCATTCTGAGTGAACCAGCTGAGCAAATAAGAGCGATGGGACTAAGGAGAAAGGCTTTTATATAATTCTTTTGATGACATGGGAAAATATCTCCAGGAGAAATTAAACCAAAAATCAAGACCATTTCACACCTAAATAAGACAGTGGGATAAAAGTCCAAATACAAAATGCTACTTAGAATACATCCCATAGGAAGTGAAGAGTTTTGATTTCACATACCTAGTGGCAGATGAAATTATTGGCTAACGAGATCAATAACAATATTAAAATGTATAGTCAAGGTTGAAAAAAGAAGGTAGTAACTGAAAATGGAGATCTTTCAGAAAATAGTAAATACTAATAAGGAAGAAGCTGTTCTTTTCAGAGCACCAGAGACCTCCATATTGGTAAACCCAGTGTAAACCTCTGTATCCTCTTCTTAACTGCTCAAAAATATTCAACATGATTAAACACTTTCTCCTTATTGATAATATTTATTTTCTTTCCTTTCATGACACCACACACTCTTCTAGTTACTCCTCATCAAACTCCTTTGATGGATCCTCCTCTCCCTACTCTCTAAATATGATAGAATCCCAGGGCTCACCT
>NW_027529464.1:7113-15838 GCF_008692635.1 Crocuta crocuta | reverse complement strand
TTTTAATATTTTTATTTATTTCTAGGAGAGAGAGAGAGAGAGAGAGAGGGAGACAGCGTGAGCAGGGGAGGGTCAGAGAGAGAGGGAGATACAGACTCTGAAATAAGCTCAAGGCTCTGAGCTGGCAGTCAGCACAGAGCCCGACGCAGGGCTCGAACCCACGAACCGCGAGATCATGACCCAAGCGAAAGTCGGACGCTTAACCAACTAAGCCACCTAGGCGCCCCGTCTGGTTCTCTTCTCTTGAGGAGCAATAATAGTATGGTAGTTAAGAGAATGGACTTGGAAGCTAAACTTCTTCATTGTAAATCCTATCTGCTATTCCTTAGTGTGAAATTGTGCAATTTGCCTAATCTATCATCATCTGTAAAGGATAATAATAGCGACTACCTCCTGGTGTTTTTGTAAAGATCAAATGAGTTAATATATATAAAACACTCAGAACAGCATCTAACACATAATAAACACTATATACATGCTTTTTATTATCATCATCACTATTACTATTATTATTCTCTTCTCTGTATTCTTCTTTTGGTAATCTTATTCACTCTCATAATCTTAAGTACTATCCATAGGCAAATGACTCCTAAAGTCATATCTTTCTCTCTCATGACATCCAAACTCATAAGTCTAACTGTGTATTTGACATTTCCTCTCATATCTAATAACCATTTCACATTTAACCTGTGTCTTAACTCAGGCTAATACAACAAAATACTATAAACTGATGGTTTAAACATTTATTTCTCAAAGTTTTGGAGAAATCCATAGGCTGGGAAGACTAAGATCAAGATGTTGGCAGATTCTGCTCCTAGAAAAGTCCTTCTTCCTACCTTGAAGATGGCTGCCTTTCCACTGTGTTCTCAAATGTCAGAGAGAGGATACACAAGAGAGATCTTGTCTCTCTTCCTTTTCTTGGGCCATACCCTCATGACTTCTGCTAAACTTAATCACCTCCCAAAGACCCCACCTCTAAATACCATTCATATTGGGGGTTAGTGATCCAACATATGAATCTGAGGGGACACAAACATTCAATTCATAACATGTTTTAAGTATAACTCTTTCCTTTCCCTGACATCTCTATTTCAACAAATTCCACCATCCACCCAGTCATTCAAACCCAAAGCTAGTTATAATGTTTAATATCCATTCCATTCACCAGTTATAAATTTGCCAACAATCTTGGCCACCTTTCTCTTCTTTGAACACTTTAATCTCTTTCTAAACTCAAGGCATTTATATGGACTTTCCCTTCTTCCTGGAATGGTCATCCCTGACTCTTCAAGGGGCTAGCTCCTCCTCATCCTTCAAGCCTCAAAATCAGCAGCAGTTCTCAGGTAACTTTTTTAACCATTCTTTCTAAATAAAACAGCCCTAGAATTACTCTTTGTATTCATTCTATAAATATTATACATGTATTTTAAATTTATTTACTCATTTATTTCTTTCATCTTCCACACTATAATATAACTCCACAAGGTGAGAACTCTGTTTTGTTCTCTCAAATACCCAACAAATATCGTAGTGTCTACCACATATCAGTTGTGCAATAATTTTTTGTTAAGTGAATGGATGTATCGATGAAATAATAAATAAAACCATGTACTGAACACTTTTACTGTTCTAGGTGCTTTAAAAACACCATTTTATTTAATAGTCAGAATAAGACCTTGAAATATCTTTTTTTTTTTTTACAAATAGTTTATTGTCAAGTTGGTTTCCATATAACACCCAGTGCTCATCTCCACAAGTGCCCTCCTCCATGCACATCTCCCCCCTCCCCCTACACCCATCAGTCCTCAGTTTGTTCTCAGTATTCAAGAGTCTTTCATGGTTTGCCTCTCTCCCTCTCCCCACTATTTCCCCCCTTCTTCTCAACCATGGTCCCCCGTTAAGTTCCTCCTAATCCTCCTATACGTGCAAACATATGATATTTGTCCTTCTCTGCCTGACTTATTTCGCTCAGCATAACACCCTCAAGGTCCATCCATGTTGCTACACATGGCCAGATTTCATTGTTTCTCATTGCCATGTAGTATTCCATGGTATAGATAAACCACATCTTCTTGATCCATTCATCTGTTGATGGACACTTAGGCTCTTTCCATGTTTTAGCTATTGTGGAGAGTGCTGCTATGAACATTGGGGTACATGTGCTCCTATGCATCAGCATTTCTGTATCCCTTGGGTAAATTCCTAGCAGTGCTATTGCTGGGTCATAGGGGAGTTCTATTGTTAGTTTCCTGAGGAACCTCCACACTGTTTTCCAGAGGGGCTGTACCAGTTTACATTCCCACCAACAGTGTAGGAGGGTGCCCGTTTCTCCACATCCTCGCCAGCATCTAGAGTTCTCTGATTTGCTCATTTTAGCCACTCTGACTGGCGTGAGGTGGTATCTCAGTGTGGTTTTGATTTGTATTTCCCTGATGAGGAGGGATGCTGAGCATCGTTTCATGTGTCTGTTGGCCATCTGGATGTCCTCTTTGGAGAAGTGTCTGTTCATATCTTCTGCCCATGTCTTCACTGGATTGTCTGTTTTCCAGGTGTGGAGTTTGGTGAGTTTCTTATAGATTTTGGAGATTAACCCTTTATCTGATATGTCATTTGCAACTATCTTTTCCCATTCTGTTGGTTGCCTATTAGTTTTATAGATTGTTTCCTTTGCGGTGCAGAAGCTTTTAATCTTGATGAGGCCCCAATAGTTTATTTTTGCTCTTGATTCTTTTGCTTTTGGGGATGTGTCAAGTAAGAAATTGCTGTGATGGAGGTCAAGGAGGTTGTTTCCTGCTTTCTTCTCTAGGGTTTTGATGGTTTCCTGTCTCACGTTCAGGTCCTTTATCCATTTTTAGTTTATTTTTGTGTATGGTGTGAGAAAATGATCTAGTTTCATTCATCTGCATGTTGCTGTCCAGTTCTCCCAGCACCATCTGTTAAAGAGGCTGTCTTTTTTCCATTGGATACTCTTTCCTGCTTTGTCAAAGAGTAGTTGGCTGTACACTTTTGGGTCCACTTCTGAGTTCTCAATTCTGTTCCATTAAGACCTTGAAATATCTTTTATTCTTACTGCACAAAAGAAGAAACTGAGACTCAGAAAAATTACATAACTACCAGAATCACATAGCTACGCAGAGCCAGGATACAAATAGAAGTTTTCTAATTCCCAAAGCCTTGTATTTTCTTTTTGAGCAAAATTTATTTATTCATTCATTCAACAGTTACTTAACATCTATTTTGCACCAAACACAGTGACAGATCCTGGGGTTACAGAAAACACCACATCTGCCCTGCACAGAATTTTCAATCTATTTGTGGATACAGACAAGTAACTAGATAGTTACACTGGTGGCAATAAATGCTACATTAGCTATACTAGGGAAGAGAGAGACCATAGAATATAGGCTTTGGAGCCTGAATGCCTGGGTTTGAATTCCAGTTCTGTCACTTCCTAACTTTGTTACTTTTGANATCAATGCCTCAATTTCTTTATCTGTAAAATAATAATAATTAATAATAATAATAATAGAGTGCCTATCTTAAAGAATGATTATGAGGATTAAATGAGTTAATATATGTAAATTCCTGGCACATAAGAAGTACTTAGTAAATATTAGCTGTTATTAGAGGTGCATAAGAGGGGGAACAAGACCAGAAAGCAGTGTTCATTGAAAACGTCCCAGAAGAGGTAATGATGACTGAGCTGAGGTGTGCAGAATTACTAGATATAATAGTCAGCTAGTTTTAGAAGGCTGTGAATGACACTCCAGGTAGAGGAAAACACACTCAAAGGCCTTTTTCCTGCCAGCCTATTTCAGGCTTATCCGTCCAATCACAATTTATTCAGAAACTTGACACTGTGAACCCTGTTCTTCCTTTAAGCTAAAATGGCTTTCACATAAATCATGTGATTCTAGTGGTGTTCCTAGAATCCCAAAGATATATAAAATGAAACTTAAGAGAGAGGCAGAAGTTGTGAGAGCTCTGGATAGACTGGTGGGCATGGAAAAAAGGCAGGACATAAAGAAGCATATACCATATTCATTGGTATCTGTCCAAGTGCCTCGCAGCTGGGAAGGTGGCTAAGGAGGACAAGGGAGAGAGCCAGAGAGGAAACTAGGGTCTCAAGGGAGTAGTCTACTGCTGAGTTAAGTAGTTGGGGATGATGGAGAAAATATGAAGAGGTGTAGAAGCAGAACAAATATAAAGGGAATGTAAAACTCTTCAAAGTATGCACTTCCAATTAAACCTGCTTTATGCAGTTTCCCAGACAAAGCCCTAGCAATCATTTAAAGAGTTCCATTAAATTGCATTTGGCATGCAGGCAGCCTGATGAGGATAAGCCACTGTATTGTGGTTATAACTTCTGTAGAGACATTTCTGGAAGAGCCCTGTGAATAGGCCAGATAAAAGACTGCCAGTGGGCCAAGGATCTCTGCCCTTGGCCTCAGCCCACAACATGGAAAGGGCCAGACTGCAGCCCAGTTTTTAACTCTGAGGAGAGGAAAGTCTGATGTTTGGCACTCTAATCTCACAAAGAGAATTTTTAATGTCTCATGATGCTTCTTCCTTGACAACATCTGCAGGAATTGGGCAATGCAATGTGACATTTTGATATCTAGAATCAGGACATAATTCCTTCCTACGGTCCTTGCTCCACTTCTCTGGGATATGGCAGAGTTTGATGATGATGATAACTGGTGTTTGAGGCCTGCCTTGCTTTTTATGCATTCATGATTATAATCTGTATGCAAACTTTATAGCATTCTCTCGCCTTCTGAAAGCAGCTAGAGGAGCTGCGAACCATGGTGGAGAAGAAAGAGAAAGCATGCAAACATACTGAGTATCAGAGACTTGAAAATCCAAAACAGGATCTTAGAAGCAATTTGCTCTTTAGGGAAGAAAGGCATACTTGGAAAGGACATGTGAGTTCCCACGGTTAGTGACAGAGCCCTGATCCAGTTTTAACCAGTGTTCTGTTCAACCTAAGGGAAGCATAGGCCTGAATGTTGTTTCATTAATACAGCTAAGCACAACTTTTAAAAAGGAAGCTACATGATTCGTGTTAATTCTTTTGATTTTGCTGAAATATATTATTACTCAGTCCAGAGGTTCCAGAGAAAAGAATGTAATTTTTCATGCCAACATGTTACTGACCTACATGATTTCTGTGTGGCATATACATTTCAAAGGTGGCTTACAGTAAAATTCAAAAGATTTTAAATAACCCTCTCAACTACAAAGCAAACCAGTCATTTTTTTATTGTCTTCCTAAGCCTTTCAGTCCGAGGATGCCAAGGGCCTATGAATAGCCCTTACAGTCCTCAACAAGTCAGCCAAATTGACTTGTTTCCTCCACCCCTTTCTGCCCCTTTCTCATTTTCCCTCCTTCCCAATATTCCCCAGGTCACCACTTGCTCAGTGCCCTGCCTTCCTCCAAACTGCTCTCCCTAACTGGTACCCCATGCTCCCAACTTTTCCAAACATTCCTATCTTAATTTTTTTCTTAAGCACTTTTTCCATGCCAGATACTGTGCCAGGTACTTTACATCGTATATCACTTAATCCCTAAAATTCCTTCTAGTATTCCTGCCCTCACCCTTGGCATCCAGGCAAAATTCTCCTATCCCATGTCCCATGCTGTCTTGGCCTTGCTTGAATTGACAAGGTAACAGCTACTTATCTGACAAATAAATCTGTGCTAAGATGTTAGGTGACACCCTTCAAAGCACACTATGTAGACATCTCTAAACCACTGTATTGGCCTTACCTTTGGTTTGTCCAAGAGTCCTATTTAGTACTTTTCATAATAACAATATCCTCTGTTTCTACAGCTTGTAAAAGCCTTTTCACATAATTACTGAATATTATCCCTTAGTTGTGTTGAGGTGTTAATGAGGACTTTGTCCACTGCCATATAATATGAAGGCATGTTTCAAGATACCACTTAATTATTCCAAATTGCAACACTAACCTGTTGTTTCTTCTGAGATTCTGGCCCCATTCTGACAAATCCTGTCTCACTGACACAGGAAGTCAGAATGCCCAGGCCACCTCGGGACTGGAGGGAAGAGCAAAGGTAGTAACAAGGCCAGGAAAATCAGGAGAAGTGCTAAAAACATGGTCTGCTAACCATGTCCCACAGTTTAATTCTGTAGGGTTCTGAACCTCAGGCCACACCTCTAGTCCAGGCACTCCTGGTAGCTGCTGCAACCCATACTAACTCCCACCTGAGGCTAAGGGCTTGGCTTTAATATCTATCCCCTCACCTGCCACTAGCCTAGTCTGGGGTAGGGAGGCAGACCTAACTAATAGTGTAGTTGCCCCACTAAAAAGGGCATTCCTCAAGGCAGCTCTATGTCCCTTCCCTCTAACACCATTAACACCAATCTTACAGTGTGAGTCTCTTGAGGGTAAAGCAATGTCTCCTCTAATGGGTGGACACCCAAAAAGACTAAAGGGTAACAGGAAACATTGAAGTGAGAGGTCAGAATGGCAGAGGTGGAAGAAAATTTTGAGATCATCTAGATCAGAAGATCTTAAACTTCAGTATGTAATCAGAATCACTTGAGGGACTCATTGAAACACAAATTTCTAGGCCCCATCCTAGAGTTTCAGGTTCAGCACAATTATCATTTTAAACAAGTTTCTTAATGATGTTGATGCTTCTAGTCCAGAAATCACACTTGAGAACTACTGTGCTAATCCAGTCTACACATTTAATAGATAAGGAAATTGAGATCCAAAGAAGAGAAATAACATCTCCACTTTAGTGATGTGAAAACTAGTGAGTAGTATACTATAACTTTCCCAAGGATACATAACTTGTAAGTGGTACTGACTTAAAATATGGCAGACCAATGCTAGTCTCTACTCTTCACTATGCTACTGCTATCTCTAAGAGTATGGCCTCTGGAGTATAAGTTTGAATCCTGGTTCCATCATTTCCTGGCTATATGACCTTAGGTGGGTTACTCCATATAAAATGGAGGTAATAATGGTACCTATTTCTTGAGGTTATTGTGAGAATGCAATTAGATAAGATATGTAAAAATACACATGGGTAAATACTTTGCCCTGTACCTCACCATAGTAAGTGCTCAATAAATGGCAATTGCTATTATCATCATGGCTGAAGTTGTTTTGTTGTTAGTTAAGGAAAGCTGGGGACACTCTTTATCTTGGCTTCATGTTCCCAAGTGGAGAGATATCAATTACCATAACACTGTTGGACCTCTCTTTAGCCTCTCATTTTCTCCTCCTCAGGAGTAGGGAATTCTGACTGGTAAATTTGGGAGCAGGAACAGGCCATGTGTAAACAGTAGGTATCTGTCTGCTTTTAGAGGGAATGAGCTTTGTTCTATTTGCTTCCATAAAATCCCCTTTGTGGGCAAAACTTACAGTTTTCTTGAATTTCTTCAATCTAGATGGGTATCTATGCCTAATTCTTAAGTTCAGAATTAAGAAGCCCACATGGTAAACACATTTAAGTCACTTTCTGTAGCACTTCTATCAGAAATAAAGCTCTTTTGATTTCTACCTACTTTACTTTTTTGTCTCTATCTCTTAAGAACTGGGACAAGAAAAGAAAAGACGTCATTTATTGGGCTACCTCAGACCTCTGCATTATTATTACCCATTCATGTGAGTTAATGGAAGAGTTTATACTGAACCTAGTCTCTAAACTCCTACTCTAGTGCTTATTAAGTATCCTGGCTTTATTATATTGAAAATGCCTTCAGGGTTGCATTTTATTTAGTTCACATTTTGTAGAATTTTATTTGGGTATAACATATACATAAAAGTGCACAAATCATAACTGTACAGCTCATTGAACTTCCACAAATTGAACACATTCATGTAATCAGTACCATATCAATTAACTAACATAGCAGAAGTCCTCTCAATGCCCCCTCTAAGCACAACATCCCCCTAATTTTCTTCTGTTTTTTTAATAGAAAGATGAAATATTCCATCACTGAGCAAATTATTTACATATCCTACCATCACATAGTCTTGTGTTGAATTAAGAAATCAAATTAGCCCTTTCAATCTTCATTTGAGTAAACAATCTCCTCTTCACAAGCTATGTAATCTGAGCACCATGTAAATGCTTCCAGCATCATGTAAATATATCCAGTGAATACTGGAATTGCCAATGCAAGATTCAAAGCCATGCAAACATCTTCCCTTCATTTTCATTGGAAGCTGCATTTCATTCAGGAGGGACTCAGGCAGATAGACCAAGATATAACCACAAGCACCAAGGAAAAGTGGTTGTAGTCCCTTAAGCTGGAGAGGAGATGGGCAGACTACTGAGGTCTGTGGGTACTCCAACCCACTTCCTTGACCTTCCAGATCTTGTAGTCATGCATACCACCTTTACCTCCACACTGATACACACACACACACACANTTGGCATTTAATAAGTGTTTTTGTCATGAAGGATATTCATTATTTTAAAAAATTTTTAAAAATGTTTATTTTTGAGAGAGAGAGACAGAGCATGAGCGGGGGAGAGGAAGAGACAGAGAGGGAGGTACAGAATCCGAGACAAGCTCCAGGCTGTGAGCTGTCAGGATAGAGCCCGACGGGGGTGGGGGAGTCGAACTCAGGAATGGTGAGATCATGACCTGAGCTGAAGTCAGACGCTTGACCGACTGAGCCATTCAGAGCCCAAGGATATTGATTATTTTAACTCTGTCTGAGAGATAACTAAGAAGT
>NW_027529464.1:6307-7097 GCF_008692635.1 Crocuta crocuta | reverse complement strand
GAGATAACTAAGATTTACATTTGGAATCCTAAATCATCAAACTTAGTCTCAGAAAATTCTTCCATTAATACCTGGGTGGAGAAAGTATTTGAGGGTACTAGTGGCTCACCATCATTCTCAGAATAAAAGTCAAACCCTTCCTCATGATTTACAGTTATCTATATCACATACTCTTTTTCTCTCCCTCTCTGGCTCCCCTACTATTCCTTGCTGTACATCTTCCTAAAATGTCCTTTTTTCCTGATCTTTTCAGGCCAATTCTGAATCATACTAGACTAAGCTTCAATGTCACTTTCTCAGGGAAACCACCTATGACTACCTCCCAATTTCTCCTTATTTAATTTTCTTCAAACCACTTATGGCTACCAGAAAATTATATTTTATTAATTGTGTACTTGTTAATTATCTGTCTCCCTTATTCGGAGTAGGTTCTTAGGAGGTAAGAGTAGGGATTTCATCTGATTTATTTACCATTCTATCCCAGTATATACAATATTGCTTGGCACATATCAGATACATAATAAATATTTCTCAAATAAGTGCATGAATGAATTATTTTAAACTATCTATATGCTCTAAAATCACCAGATGTAATTCATGACATTATTCTTTAGCAGTATCTTCAAAGCATGGACTTTGAAACCAGCTAAACCTAGGTTCAAATGCTGGTTTTTTTCCCTTTACTGATAATCCTGGGTGAAATTGGGCAAGTTTCTTAGCCTTTCTGAGCTTGTTTCTGCTTCTTTAAAATTATCATAATCTTTACCTCACATAGCCTTTGTGATTAAGA
>NW_027529464.1:5469-6253 GCF_008692635.1 Crocuta crocuta | reverse complement strand
TGATTAAGTGTTAAAATATATAGAAAGCCCACAACATAGTGGGCTAGGACATGATAGATCTCCATAGATCTCAATGCCCAATCTCACTGCTTTCTCCCAAAGCACTCCTTGCTATTATTAGCCTCTCCATATGCCTTGTTATTTTTTTCTAGGTGTATGTAAATATACCATCCTTCTCTATTCTCCCTACTCTCATAAACTGTTCAAACCAAACAACTATAGCAATAACAAAAAAATTCTGGTGCCTGCCAAGGCCTCATGGAAGAATCACCATTTAAGCTCCCATTTCTTCAGTGACTGGTCTTATTTCCTGCCTATCATCTGTCTCCTTCCACTGCCTCCTGTTGTGAAGAAATCAAGCTGAAGTGTCATAAGTATGGACTTTAAGTCATAATAAATCATTCAGATGTCAACAATTCTAATCCGCCAATCTGAGGGCAGAGAGATTGATTAGAAGGCTTAAAAGCTTCATTTATCATTTGTAAAAGTTTGTTCTTTTCCTTCCTCCCTTCCGTTCTTCCTCCTCCTCCTCCTTCTTTTTCTGTTTTTTATTTTCGTTTTTATTTTGTTTATTTTATTTTTCTTTCTTACAAAAGATTTGAAGATACATCAATCTCCTTTCCTGTATGGAAAGCTAAGTGAGTTAATATCAAAAGAATGTCTGCTACAACTCTACTAGGGAAAACATCAGTTGCTGTGGAATAAGCACTAGATGTTACTGTGGAAATCATCTGATTCAATCCTTTGATTCTACAGAAGAAGAACTGAGATCTACACAGCAGCC
>NW_027529464.1:0-5461 GCF_008692635.1 Crocuta crocuta | reverse complement strand
TAAATCTTCTAACCCTTGGTTTGGTTTTCTTTTCATTAGAAGAAACTATCCCCTTATTGGACCTAAGCATCTCAAAGGAAGGATTGGGGCAGCTGATTCAGATCTTTATGGACAAATTAACTGCACGTGTCTTCCTTCTGTTTGTGATAGACATCTAAAAATGGTAAGAGAATGTATCAGTCAGGGTATAACAAGAAATATGCAATCTTGTTAAAACTGAATAATTTGAGGAGAGTTTAATAAAGGAACTATTTACAAAAGTGTGGTAAACCACAGAAAGAGATAACAACGTCTTGGGAGAGATAGAAGGGGGTTGTCACCTCAGGCCTGAAAGAGCAACAAAAGAGAAGATTCCATGGAGAGGGCTTCCTGACTGTAGTTTGTGTCACTTCCTTGAGGAACCTAATCAGCCCATGGCATCCGGTAGGATGGAAGCTAAGGGAACAAACCCCCCAACTTCACTTTCCTCCCTCTGATCTCCTAAGAGTGCTCTCCATTATCTAACCCACCAGGAAGCCAGAGAACAAGGAAGCCTAATGATGGAGTCTATACAGATCAGTCTTCCAGAACACAGAGTAAGATAAAGAATGGTGAAGAATGGATCTAGAGAAGCAAGGGGAAGATGTCCAACACAGTTCGAAAAGGGATAGGGAACAAACACTTATGGAGCAAGTATTGCATTTCGGATATCATTTTTGGAAGTTTTCATATTGCACTTATTGCTTACAACAAAACTTTGCCATATAGAATATTTCTCCCATTTTACTGATGAGAGAAAACTTAGGCTAAAATGGGTTAGGTCACTTATTCAAAGTGACACAGAAAGTATTTGAAACCAGGCTTGTCTGACTCCAAAGACTGTGCTTTCAACTACTTCATAGTATTGCTTTGATAACTAGTCTGTGTCTTAAGAACCATGGGATATATGAATCCCAATGTTTAGAGCAGCACTATTGACAATAGCTAAATTACGAAAAGAGCCCAAATGTCCATGAATTGGTCAATGGATAAAGAGGATGTGGTATATATATAATGGACTATTACTCCGTGATCAGAAAGAATGAAATCTTGCCATTTGCAACAACATGGATGGAACTGAAGGGTATTATGATAAGCCAAATAAGTCAGTCAGAGAAAGATAAATATCATATGATTTCACTCATATGTGGAATTTAAGAGACAAAACAGATGAACATAGGGGAAAGGAAGGGAAAATAAGATAAAAACAGAAAGGCAAACCATAAGAGGTTCTTAAATACAGAGAACAAACTGAAGGTTGTTGGAGGGGTGTTGTGTAGGGATATGTGCCTAATGGGTGATGGACATTAAGGGGATCATTTTTGGGATGAGCACTGGGTATTATATGTAAGTGATGAATCACTAAATTTTACTCTTAAAATAAAAAATCAATCAATCAATTATTAAATAAATAAATAAAAGTAAAACCTGGACACCTGACCACAGGGCAGGGGTCCTTGAGGCCATCTCTACTCTTGGACTTGTCAATAACAGAAGCTAATAAACCTCATTTTATCTTAAGAAAACATTGAATAAATACCATCCAAGCAACCTCAGATATATAAAGAAAACTATACCTACTTCTTAATTACTTNCCAAAGCCCCAGTGAGTTATTAATGGACAACTATTTTGTTAACTAATACTTTAGTATTAATTGATACAATTTTAAGGTGTAACTACTTCAGATGAATCTGTATTTTAATAGAGAACTTCTCATCATTTCATTCCCCTTCATACTTTTCTCATAGTAAATATATTTATAAGAAGACTTTTGAGCTCACAGAAGCATACAGAAAAATGGTGGTTGCCAAGGGCTGCGAGGTGTGGTAAATGGGAGATGTTGGTGAAAGGGTACAAAATTTCAATTACAAGGTTAATAAATTCTGGAGATCTAATATACAGAATGGTGACTGCATATACACAGCATGATTAATAATGTTGTATTGTATACTTTAAATTTACAAAGAAAGTATATCGTGTTTTCACACAAGCAAGTAATTATGTGAGGTGACAGATGTGTTAATCAGCTTGATTGTGGTAATCATTTCAAAGTGTATACATATATAAAATCATTACATTCTATACCTTAAAACTATATATTTTTATTTGCCAATTATACCTCAATAGAGCTCTAAAACATAAATATGAAGGAAGACTTGCAAAATAAATGAAAAGGAAAACTTAGTGCTGAGTTGGAAAGGTAAATGAGTCTTGCCTTAGTCTATAATGAATCGGAGAAGCATTTGTTAGAGGAAGTACAAATTTACACAATGACTCAATTACAAAAAAAAATCAACTTAATGTTCTATATATGACTTCATCTTGTTTTGGAACCTTAATTCTCCCAGTATCTGTCAGATTAATATTCATTCAATTTAAAGTTCAAACTTCCTATTAGAGGCGCCTCTATTTTCTTAAAATATCTTCTCTTCCCCTTCTTCAAGATGGCATTGGGGTGCAGAAGAAAGTTTATATTACCTCATTGTACTGGAGAAGGAACCTCTGTTGGTCTCTGGTTCCTTTATGACACTTGCTGAGTTTGCCTCTAACCAAACCTGATCATTGTGAGTCTTGCATAAGTGACCACTGCACAGTGTCTTACGTCCACCTGGCTCTTGAGGAATCATGTTGAGAGCCACTGCTAATGACCATGAACCTTGCCATTCTCTGGTGGTAAAGTTCCTGCACTCAGCATCTTGTTCTTCTAACCTCAGGCCTCTTCTGAGCTACCTATCCCTTCTATACTCTTACACTTCCCACCAGGGCACATGACAACTTAAGATCCCTTTTATAGCCCTTCAGGACCAGGTACACTATCCAAGACCTCTCTTTGCTTTATTATGTCATGGTGCCCATTTCTACTCAACTGTGGCTACTTTGTGTTGATAACAAAGCACCATGTGATTGATCCTTTTGAAGAATTATAAACAAGAAAAGCAATCCCAGCCCTTTGTGTGGCCCAGAGAGTCAGATAAGCACCTTAAGTGTAAGCACATTCGTCCCCAAATATATCTCCAAACTTCTCTGAGCACCAAAAACGGTTTTGGTTTCCTGAGTGGCAGAAACTTCCCTTAGGTTAGTATCCTCCATCCTCTCTACACAATAGCTGATGGTGAACTGCTATTTTCACACCACCACATTTTCCTCTTGGTATGTAAAGGGAATCTTTAACTTCATCAAAGCCTGGATTTTGAAACTATTATCTCACAATGAACTAAAGGAATTATGGTTTGAAACTCAGAAATGAACAATGGTACATTTCTTCCAGGTCTTATCTTTCCTGAAGCAGTAATTTCAATTGATTCAATGAGTAGGAGTACAAGACAAAAAGGTAACAGTTTATCAGGAGCAACTGGCAACAAAAAATAGGTTTAATATCTTAAAAATATATAGGATACTCATTCATTCTTCTATTTAGACAAAAAATAATTTAAGCACCTACCATGTTAAGGCCACCCACTGGTCTGGGTAGCTGCACATAGTGAATAACAACAAACACCCCAGATCAATTTCTAGTACAAAAAAGTTACTATAAAACAAAATCATTTCCAAATCATTGGCAATCATTTTTGGCGGCTATCAATACAATGACACACCATCATGCCCAATCTTTTTTTTGCTGTGTCTGACAATAAAATATTGTGGCTGTTTTTTGTCTGGGTACGTTGGGGTTAACCTGACACCCTATTATTTTTCAAAATCTATGGCTAGAAATACTGTGAGCCCAATTTCCTGCGTTAGAGAGTACAGTATATTAAGTTACATTCGTGGAAAAAATTAATATTTGAAGATTGAAGATATTGCNGTCTTGGAGTCATCTTTCCAACCATCTATGGTATCAGCCCCGACTAATGATGTAGCTGTAAAAGGCTTAAGAGATTGTGTTTAACCCATAGTGAACCCACAATATACTAGAAATGTTATTTTTTAAAAAGACTAGAACATGATGATCTTTCGATACACCTCTTTCTGCAAAAATATAATTTAGAAAAAGGTTTGGTTAATTAAGGGTACTGGTTTTAAAAAATTGTATTAATCACTTGGATACTTGTTTGAAGCTCACTGGAATGAGATTTTGAACTACATTAAGTGAAATTTTTATTTTAAATGATGCTACAAAATTCTTAGACATTCCAGTAAGCCTTATTCTTACTGAAATATCTTTAAGATTTTTCACCATTATCATTTTGCCTTACTGAGCCTAGAATGCAAGGACTTTCATATTTCCAAATAAGCCTTGAATAAAGTGCTTACCAGCTTTCACAGCAGAAAACTACTTATTAGGGCAGTGATGTTATTTTTAAATTTTTCCTGATGTTATTATTCTGTTCCTATATTGTTCAGAATAATTACAATTCTTGCTTTAATTTGAGAGAAGCTGTCATTAGTTAAAGAGATTCTTTAGACAGGTCACTAGGATCATCTTGCCCTTCCCCTCAGTAATTACATTTTCTACTGAATGAAAAGTTGTGGTTAAAAAGCATCTCCAGTTATAGCCAGGCAAAAACATGAAAGGAAGAGCTACTCACATGAATATATGAGATTTCATATCTCTTTTAATTGCTAAACAAATTTTTCAGACTTAAAAGGGGCTAGTTTGACAGCCCTGAAGCAAGAGCCCAAGCTTATTAACAGTTGTACCCTTAACCTGTTGAAAAACAATATGAAGCTAAAATAGAAAGCAACTCAAGGGTTTCTTAGGAGTGGGAGTGTAAGAGGTCAAGAATAAAATATTGCCTAGCGATTAAGGCAATTACTTCTGTCAAGGGAGACCAAAGTACTCTTATTTTTCTTCTCATTTCCTCCCCCAAAGCTGGTAGAAAGTATCCTTACATCAATAAGATAGGCTTGATGATTAGAGCAGATATATTCTCATTCAGCTCAACCACAACTTCCTCCTAACAGGATTTTTTAGGGAAAATTATGATTGATTTATGTGCATAGAGGGTGTGTCTCAGATGACAATTAAGGAGGGCTCAAGAATGTACTGGAGAATGTCTTAATGGTAGCAGGGATATTTCTAGCAGTAGCAGAAACAGAGAAGGTTGGCTGGTGTATGGATGAACACCAGCCAGCATAAGCCAAGAGGCCCAGCATAGGGCTTGTCTGCTAATCACATTCAAACCTACACCTTGCCAGAAAGCCACATCTCGAACTCTAAATAATGCTTGCTTTAGGGGTCAATTTTTCCAAGAGCGTTCCGTGAAAAGATTTTAAATGTAAATATAAGCTTCATGTGAGCAATACAGGGAAAAAAATGTACATCTCTTCTCCACCTTGCATTTACTTTCCCTGCTGTGTTTTAGGCAAAAGAAAAACTCATCAGAAATGACTCCAGAAACCAGACTCTGACGTCCTCAGATCCTGCTCCCTCTAATCAGGCCACAGTGACTGAGTCAGGAATAAACTCTTCTTTGAAGTTATAGCTGGAGCAGATTTCCA